>NW_027278647.1:0-153602 GCF_030028105.1 Mobula birostris
CATGCCCTGAAAATCCTGCCCTGAATCTAGTGACCTGAAACTCATGCCCTGAGTCTCAATCCCAGAAACTCCTGCCCTGAATCTCCTGCCCTGAAACTCATGCCCTGAATCTCATGTCCAGAAAGTCCTGCCCTGAAACTCATGTCCTGAATCTCATTCCCTGAAACTCCTGCCCTGAATCTCTTCTGCAGAAACTACAGCACTGAACTCCTGGCCTGAATCTCCTGCCCTGAAAGTCATGCCCTGAATCACATGCCCTGAAACTCCTGCCCTGAATCTCTTCTGCAGAAACTACAGCACTGAACTCCTGGCCTGAATCTCCTGCCCTGAAAGTCATGCCCTGAATCACATGCCTTGAAACTCCTTCCCTGAATCTCGATCCCTGAAACTACTGCCCTGAATCTCATGCCCTGAAACTAATGCCCTGAATCACATGCCCTAAAACTCCTGCCCTGAATCTCATGCCCTGAACCTCCTGCCCTGATTCTAGCGCCCTGAAACTCATGCCCTGAATATCATGCCTTGAAACTCCTTCCCTGAATATCGATCCCTGAAACTGCTGCCCTGAATCTCATGCCCTGAAACTAATGCCCTGAATCTCATGCCCTAAAACTCCTGCGCTGAATCTCTTCTGCAGAAACTACAGCACTGAACTCCTGCCCCGAATCTCCTGCGCTGTAAGTCATGCCCTGAATCACATGCCCTGAATCTACTACCCTGAAACTCATGCCCTGAATCTCATGCCCTAAAACTCCTTTACTGAATCTCCTGCCCTGAATCTCCTGCCCTGAAACTCATGCCCTGAATCACATGCCCTGAAACTCCTGCCATGAATCTCCTGCACTGAAACTCATGCCCTGAATCTCATGCCCTGAAACTCCTGCACTGAATCTCCAGCCCTGAATCTCAAGCCCTGAAACACAAGCCCTGAAACTCCTGCCCTGAAACTCCTGTCCCGAATCTCCTGCCCTGAATGACATGCCCTTAAACTCCTGCCTTGAATCTCTTCTGCAGAAACTACAGCACTGAAACTCCTGCCCTGAATCTCCTGCCCTGAAAGTCATGCCCTGAATCACATGCCCTGAAACTCCTGCCCTGAATCTCATGTCCTGAAACTCCTGCCCTGAATCTAGTGCCCTGAAACTCATGCCCTGAATATCATGCCTTGAAACTCCTTCCCTGAATCTCGATCCCTGAAACTCCTGCCCTGAATATCCTGCCCTGAAAGTCATGCCCTGAATCACATGCCCTGAAAATCCTGCCCTGAATATAGTGACCTGAAGCTCATGCCCTGAGTCTCATGCCCAGAAACTCCTGCCCTGAATCTCCTGCCCTAAAACTCATGCCCTGAATCTCATTCCCTGAAACTCCTGCCCTGAATCTCATGCCTTGCAACTCATGCCCTGAAACTCATGCCCTGAATCTCATGCCCTGAAACTAATGCCGTGAATCACATGCCCTAAAACTCCTGCGCTGAATGTCTTCTGCTGAAACTACAGCACTGAACTCCTGCCCTGAATCTCCTGCGCTGTAAGTCATGCCCTGAATCACATGCCCTGAATCTACTACCCTGAAACTCATGCCCTGAATCTGATGCCCTAAAACTCCTTTACTGAATCTCCTGCCCTGAATCTCCTGCCCTGAAACTCATGCCCTGAATCACATGCCCTTAAACTCCTGCCCTGAATCTCATGCCTTGCAACTCATGCCCTGAATCACATGCACTGAATCTCCTGCCCTGAAACTCATGCCCTGAATCTCATGTCCAGAAAATCCTGCCCTGAAACTCATGTCCTGAATCTCATGCCCTGAAACTCCTGCCCTGAATCTCTTCTGCAGAAACTACAGCACTGAACTCCTGCCCTGAATCTACTGCCCTGAAAGTCATGCCCTGAATCACATGCCCTGAAACTCCTGCCCTGAATCTCATGTCCTGAAACTCCTGCCCTGAATCTAGTGCCCTGAATATCATGCCTTGAAACTCCTTCCCTGAATCTCGTTCCCTGAAACTACTGCCCTGAATCTCATGCCCTGAAACTAATGCCCTGAATCACATGCCCTAAAACTCCTGCGCTGAATTTCTTCTGCTGAAACTACAGCACTGAACTCCGGCCCTGAATCTCCTGCGCTGTAAGTCATGCCCTGAATCACATGCCCTGAAACTCCTGCCCTGAATCTCATGCCCTGAACCTCCTGCCCTGATTCTAGCGCCCTGAAACTCATGCCCTGAAACTCCTGCCATGAATCTCCAGCCCTGAATCTCAAGCCCTGAAACACAAGGCCTGAAACTCCTGCCCTGAAACTCCTGTCCCGAATCTCCTGCCCTGAATCACATGCCCTTAAACGCCTGCCTTGAATCTCTTCTGCAGAGACTACAGCACTGAAACTCCTGCCCTGAATATCCTGCCCTGAAAGTCATGCCCTGAATCACATGCCCTGAAACTCCTGCCCTGACATCCTGCCTTGAAACTCATGCCCTGAATCACATGCCCTGAAACTCCTGCCCTGAATCTCTTCTGCAGAAACTACAGCACCTAAACTCCTGCCCTGAATCTCCTGCCCTGAAAGTCATGCCCTGAATCACATGCCCTGAAACTCCTGCCCTGAATCTCATGTCCTGAAACTCCTGCCCTGAATCTAGTGCCCTGAAACTCATGCCCTGAATATCATGCCTTGAAACTCCTTCCCTGAATCTCGTTCCCTGAAACTACTGCCCTGAATCTCATGCCCTGAAACTAATGCCCTGAATCACATGCCCTAAAACTCCTGCGCTGAATTTCTTCTGCTGAAACTACAGCACTGAACTCCTGCCCTGAATCTCCTGCGCTGTAAGTCATGCCCTGAATCACATGCCCTGAAACTCCTGCCCTGAATCTCATGCCCTGAACCTCCTGCCCTGATTCTAGCGCCCTGAAACTCATGCCCTGAAACTCCTGCCATGAATCTCCTGCACTGAAACTCATGCCCTGAATCTCATTTCCTGAAACTCCTGCACTGAATCTCCAGCCCTGAATCTCAAGCCCTGAAACACAAGGCCTGAAACTCCTGCCCTGAAACTCCTGTCCCGAATCTCCTGCCCTGAATCACATGCCCTTAAACGCCTGCCTTGAATCTCTTCTGCAGAGACTACAGCACTGAAACTCCTGCCCTGAATATCCTGCCCTGAAAGTCATGCCCTGAATCACATGCCCTGAAACTCCTGCCCTGACATCCTGCCTTGAAACTCATGCCCTGAATCACATGCCCTGAAACTCCTGCCCTGAATCTCTTCTGCAGAAACTACAGCACCTAAACTCCTGCCCTGAATCTCCTGCCCTGAAAGTCATGCCCTGAATCACATGCCCTGAAACTCCTGCCCTGAATCTCATGTCCTGAAACTCCTGCCCTGAATCTAGTGCCCTGAAACTCATGCCCTGAATATCATGCCTTGAAACTCCTTCCCTGAATCTCGTTCCCTGAAACTACTGCCCTGAATCTCATGCCCTGAAACTAATGCCCTGAATCACATGCCCTAAAACTCCTGCGCTGAATTTCTTCTGCTGAAACTACAGCACTGAACTCCTGCCCTGAATCTCCTGCGCTGTACGTCATGCCCTGAATCACATGCCCTGAAACTCCTGCCCTGAATCTCATGCCCTGAACCTCCTGCCCTGATTCTAGCGCCCTGAAACTCATGCCCTGAAACTCCTGCCATGAATCTCCTGCACTGAAACTCATGCCCTGAATCTCATGCCCTGAAACTCCTGCACTGAATCTCCAGCCCTGAATCTCAAGCCCTGAAACACAAGGCCTGAAACTCCTGCCCTGAAACTCCTGTCCCGAATCTCCTGCCCTGAATCACATGCCCTTAAACGCCTGCCTTGAATCTCTTCTGCAGAGACTACAGCACTGAAACTCCTGCCCTGAATATCCTGCCCTGAAAGTCATGCCCTGAATCACATGCCCTGAAACTCCTGACCTGACATCCTGCCTTGAAACTCATGCCCTGAATCACATGCCCTGAAACTCCTGCCCTGAATCTCTTCTGCAGAAACTACAGCACCTAAACTCCTGCCCTGAATCTCCTGCCCTGAAAGTCATGCCCTGAATCACATGCCCTGAAACTCCTGCCCTGAATCTCATGTCCTGAAACTCCTGCCCTGAATCTAGTGCCCTGAAACTCATGCCCTGAATATCATGCCTTGAAACTCCTTCCCTGAATCTCGTTCCCTGAAACTACTGCCCTGAATCTCATGCCCTGAAACTAATGCCCTGAATCACATGCCCTAAAACTCCTGCGCTGAATCTCTTCTGCTGAAACTACAGCACTGAACTCCGGCCCTGAATCTCCTGCGCTGTAAGTCATGCCCTGAATCACATGCCCTGAATCTACTACCCTGAAACTCATGCCCTGAATCTCATGCCCTAAAACTCCTTTACTGAATCTCCTGCCCTGAATCTCCTGCCCTGAAACTCATGCCCTGAATCACATGCCCTTAAACTCCTGCCCTGAATCTCATGCCCTGAAACTCCTGCACTGAATCTCCAGCCCTGAATCTCAAGCCCTGAAACACAAGCCCTGAAACTCCTGCCCTGAAACTCCTGTCCCGAATCTCCTGCCCTGAATCACATGCCCTTAAACTCCTGCCTTGAATCTCTTCTGCAGAGACTACAGCACTGAAACTCCTGCCCTGAAAGTCATTCCCTGAATCACATGCCCTGATACTCCTGCCCTGAACATCCTGCCTTGAAACTCATGCCCTGAATCACATGCCCTGAAACTCCTGCCCTGAATCTAGTGACCTGAAACTCATGCCCTGATTCTCATGCCCAGAAACTCCTGCCCTGAATCTCCTGCCTTAAAACTCATGCCCTGAATCTCATTCCCTGAAACTCCTGCCCTGAATCTGATGGCTTGCAACTCATGCCCTGAATCTCATCCAATGAATCTCCTGCCCTGAAACTCATGCTTTGAATCTCATGTCCAGAAACTCCTGCCCTGAAACTCATGTCCTGAATCTCATGCCCTGAAACTCCTGCCCTGAATCTCTTCTGCAAACACTACAGCACTGAAACTCCTGCCCTGAATCTCCTGCCCTGAAATTCATGCCCTGAATCACATGCCCTGAAACTCCTGCCCTGAATCTCATGCCCTGAACCTCCTGTCCTGATTCTAGCGCCCTGAAACTCATGCCCTGAATATCATGCCTTGAAACTCCTTCCCTGAATCTCGATCCCTGAAACTACTGCCCTGAATCTCATGCCCTGAAACTAATGCCCTGAATCACATGCCCTAAAACTCCTGCGCTGAATCTCTTCTGCAGAAACTACAGCACTGAACTCCTGCCCTGAATCTCCTGCGCTGTAAGTCATGCCCTGAATCACATGCCCTGAATCTACTACACTGAAACTCATGCCCTGAATCTCATGCCCTAAAACTCCTTTACTGAATCTCCTTTACTGAATCTCCTGCCCTGAAACTCATGCCCTGAATCACATGCCCAGAAACTCCTGCCATGAATCTCCTGCACTGAAAGTCATGCCCTGAATCTCATGCCCTGAAACTCCTGCACGGAATCTCCAGCCCTGAATCTCAAGCCCTGAAACACAAGCCCTGAAACTCCTGCCCTGAAACTCCTGTCCCGAATCTCCTGCCCTGAATCACATGACCTTAAACTCCTGCCTTGAATCTCTTCTGCAGAGACTACAGCACTGAAACTCCTGCCCTGAATCTCCTGCCCTGAAAGTCATGCCCTGAATCACATGCCCTAAAACTCCTGCCCTGAACATCCTGCCTTGAAACTCATGCCCTGAATCACATGCCCTGAATCTCCTGCCCTGAATCTAGTGACCTGAAACTCATGCCCTGATTCTCATGCCCTGAAACTAATGCCCTGAATCACACGCCCTAAAACTCCTGCGCTGAATCTCTTCTGCAGAAACTACAGCACTGAACTCCTGCCCTGAATCTCCTGCGCTGTAAGTCATGCCCTGAATCACATGCCCTGAATCTACTACCCTGAAACTCATGCCCTGAATCTCATGCCCTAAAACTCCTTTACTGAATCTCCTGCCCTGAATCTCCTGCCCTGAAACTCATGCCCTGAATCACATGCCCAGAAACTCCTGCCATGAATCTCCTGCACTGAAACTCATGCCCTGAATCTCATGCCCTGAAGCTCCTGCACGGAATCTCCAGCCCTGAATCTCAAGCCCTGAAACACAAGCCCTGAAACTCCTGCCCTGAAACTCCTGTCCCGAATCTCCTGCCCTGAATCACATGACCTTAAACTCCTGCCTTGAATCTCTTCTGCAGAGACTACAGCACTGAAACTCCTGCCCTGAATCTCCTGCCCTGAAAGTCATGCCCTGAATCACATGCCCTGAAACTCCTGCCCTGAACATCCTGCCTTGAAACTCATGCCCTGAATCACATGTCCTGAAACTCCTGCCCTGAATCTCTTCTGCAGAAACTACAGTACTGAAACTCCTGCCCTGAAAGTCATGCCCTGAATCACATGCCCTGAAACTCCTGCCCTGAATCTCATGTCCAGAAACTCCTGCCCTGAATCTAGTGCCCTGAAACTCATGCCCTGAATATCATGCCTTGAAACTCCTTCCCTGAATCTCGTTCCCTGAAACTACTGCCCTGAATCTCATGCCCTGAAACTAATGCCCTGAATCACATGCCCTAAAACTCCTGCGCTGAATCTCTTCTGCTGAAACTACAGCACTGAACTCCGGCCCTGAATCTCCTGCGCTGTAAGTCATGCCCTGAATCACATGCCCTGAATCTACGACCCTGAAACTCATGCCCTGAATCGCATGCCCTAAAACTCCTTTACTGAATCTCCTGCCCTGAATCTCCTGCCCTGAAACTCATGCCCTGAATCACATGCCCTTAAACTCCTGCCCTGAATCTCATGCCCTGAAACTCCTGCACTGAATCTCCTGTCCCGAATCTCCTGCCCTGAATCACATGCCCTTAAACTCCTGCCTTGAATCTCTTCTGCAGAGACTACAGCACTGAAACTCCTGCCCTGAAAGTCATTCCCTGAATCACATGCCCTGATACTCCTGCCCTGAACATCCTGCCTTGAAACTCATGCCCTGAATCACATGCCCTGAAACTCCTGCCCTGAATCTAGTGACCTGAAACTCATGCCCTGATTCTCATGCCCAGAAACTCCTGCCCTGAATCTCCTGCCCTAAAACTCATGCCCTGAATCTCATTCCCTGAAACTCCTGCCCTGAATCTCATGCCTTGCAACTCATGCCCTGAAACTCATGCCCTGAATCTCATGCCCTGAAACTAATGCCGTGAATCACATGCCCTAAAACTCCTGCGCTGAATGTCTTCTGCTGAAACTACAGCACTGAACTCCTGCCCTGAATCTCCAGCGCTGTAAGTCATGCCCTGAATCACATGCCCTGAATCTACTACCCTGAAACTCATGCCCTGAATCTGATGCCCTAAAACTCCTTTACTGAATCTCCTGCCCTGAATCTCCTGCCCTGAAACTCATGCCCTGAATCACATGCCCTTAAACTCCTGCCCTGAATCTCATGCCTTGCAACTCATGCCCTGAATCACATGCACTGAATCTCCTGCCCTGAAACTCATGCCCTGAATCTCATGTCCAGAAAATCCTGCCCTGAAACTCATGTCCTGAATCTCATGCCCTGAAACTCCTGCCCTGAATCTCTTCTGCAGAAACTACAGCACTGAACTCCTGCCCTGAATCTACTGCCCTGAAAGTCATGCCCTGAATCACATGCCCTGAAACTCCTGCCCTGAATCTCATGTCCTGAAACTCCTGCCCTGAATCTAGTGCCCTGAATATCATGCCTTGAAACTCCTTCCCTGAATCTCGTTCCCTGAAACTACTGCCCTGAATCTCATGCCCTGAAACTAATGCCCTGAATCACATGCCCTAAAACTCCTGCGCTGAATTTCTTCTGCTGAAACTACAGCACTGAACTCCTGCCCTGAATCTCCTGCCCTTAAAGTCATGCCCTGAATCACATGCCCTGAAACTCCTGCCCAGAATCTCATGCCCTGAACCTCCTGCCCTGAATCTAGTGCCCTGAAACTCATGCCCTGAATATCATGCCTTGAAACTCCTTCCGTGAATCTCGATCCCTGAAACTACTGCCCTGAATCTCATGCCCTGAAACTAATGCCCTGAATCACATGCCCTGAAACTCCTGCGCTGAATCTCTTCTGCAGAAACTACAGCACTGAACTCCTGCCCTGAATCTCCTGCGCTGTAAGTCATGTCCTGAATCACATGCCCCGAATCTACTACCCTGAAACTCATGCCCTGAATCTCATGCCCTAAAACTCCTTTACTGAATCTCCTGCCCTGAATCTCCTGCCCTGAAACTCATGCCCTGAATCAGATGCCCTGAAACTCCTGCCATGAATCTCCTGCCCTGAAACTCATGCCCTGAATCTCATGCCCTGAAACTCCTGCACTGAATCTCCAGCCCTGAATCTCAAGCCCTGAAACACAAGCCCTGAAACTTTTGCCCTGAAACTCCTGTCCCGAATATCCTGCCCTGAATCACATGCCCTTAAACTCCTGCCTTGAATCTCTTCTGCAGAGACTACAGCACTGAAACTCCTGCCCTGAATCTCCTGCCCTGAAAGTTATGCCCTGAATCACATGCCCTGAAACTCCTGGCCTGAACATACTGCCTTGAAACTCATGCCCTGAATCACATGCCCTGAAACTCCTGCCATGAATCTAGTGACCTGAAACACATGCCCTGATTCTCATGCCCAGACACTCCTGCACTAATTCTCCTGCCCTAAAACTCATGCGCTGAATCTCATTCCCTGAAACTCCTGCCCTGAATCTCATGCCTTGCAACTCATGCCCTGAATCTCATGCACTGAATCTCCTGCCCTTAAACTCTTGCACTGAATCTCATGACCAGAAACTCCTGCCCTGAAACTCATGTCCTGAATTTCATGCCCTGAAACTCCTGCCCTGAATCTCATGCCCTGAAACTAATGCCCTGAATCTCCTGCAATGAAACTCCAGCGCTGAATCTCTTCTGCAGAAACTACAGCACTGAACTCCTGCCCTGAATCTCCTGCGCTGTAAGTCATGTCCTGAATCACATGCCCCGAATCTACTACCCTGAAACTCATGCCCTGAATCTCATGCCCTAAAACTCCTTTACTGAATCTCCTGCCCTGAATCTCCTGCCCTGAAACTCATGCCCTGAATCAGATGCCCTGAAACTCCTGCCATGAATCTCCTGCCCTGAAACTCATGCCCTGAATCTCATGCCCTGAAACTCCTGCACTGAATCTCCAGCCCTGAATCTCAAGCCCTGAAACACAAGCCCTGAAACTTTTTCCCTGAAACTCCTGTCCCGAATATCCTGCCCTGAATCACATGCCCTTAAACTCCTGCCTTGAATCTCTTCTGCAGAGACTACAGCACTGAAACTTCTGCCCTGAATCTCCTGCCCTGAAAGTTATGCCCTGAATCACATGCCCTGAAACTCCTGGCCTGAACATACTGCCTTGAAACTCATGCCCTGAATCACATGCCCTGAAACTCCTGCCATGAATCTAGTGACCTGAAACACATGCCCTGATTCTCATGCCCAGAAACTCCTGCACTGATTCTCCTGCCCTAAAACTCATGCGCTGAATCTCATTCCCTGAAACTCCTGCCCTGAATCTCATGCCTTGCAACTCATGCCCTGAATCTCATGCACTGAATCTCCTGCCCTTAAACTCTTGCACTGAATCTCATGACCAGAAACTCCTGCCCTGAAACTCATGTCCTGAATTTCATGCCCTGAAACTCCTGCCCTGAATCTCATGCCCTGAAACTAATGCCCTGAATCTCCTGCAATGAAACTCAGGCCATGAATCTCATGCCCTGAAACTTGTGCCCTGAATCTACTGCTCTGAAACTCCTGCCCTGACATCCTGCCTTGAAACTCATGCCCTGAATCACATGCCCTGAAACTCCTGCCCTGAATCTCTTCTGCAGAAACTACAGCACCTAAACTCCTGCCCTGAATCTCCTGCCCTGAAAGTCATGCCCTGAATCACATGCCCTGAAACTCCTGCCCTGAATCTCATGTCCTGAAACTCCTGCCCTGAATCTAGTGCCCTGAAACTCATGCCCTGAATATCATGCCTTGAAACTCCTTCCCTGAATCTCGTTCCCTGAAACTACTGCCCTGAATCTCATGCCCTGAAACTAATGCCCTGAATCACATGCCCTAAAACTCCTGCGCTGAATTTCTTCTGCTGAAACTACAGCACTGAACTCCTGCCCTGAATCTCCTGCGCTGTAAGTCATGCCCTGAATCACATGCCCTGAAACTCCTGCCCTGAATCTCATGCCCTGAACCTCCTGCCCTGATTCTAGCGCCCTGAAACTCATGCCCTGAAACTCCTGCCATGAATCTCCTGCACTGAAACTCATGCCCTGAATCTCATTTCCTGAAACTCCTGCACTGAATCTCCAGCCCTGAATCTCAAGCCCTGAAACACAAGGCCTGAAACTCCTGCCCTGAAACTCCTGTCCCGAATCTCCTGCCCTGAATCACATGCCCTTAAACGCCTGCCTTGAATCTCTTCTGCAGAGACTACAGCACTGAAACTCCTGCCCTGAATATCCTGCCCTGAAAGTCATGCCCTGAATCACATGCCCTGAAACTCCTGCCCTGACATCCTGCCTTGAAACTCATGCCCTGAATCACATGCCCTGAAACTCCTGCCCTGAATCTCTTCTGCAGAAACTACAGCACCTAAACTCCTGCCCTGAATCTCCTGCCCTGAAAGTCATGCCCTGAATCACATGCCCTGAAACTCCTGCCCTGAATCTCATGTCCTGAAACTCCTGCCCTGAATCTAGTGCCCTGAAACTCATGCCCTGAATATCATGCCTTGAAACTCCTTCCCTGAATCTCGTTCCCTGAAACTACTGCCCTGAATCTCATGCCCTGAAACTAATGCCCTGAATCACATGCCCTAAAACTCCTGCGCTGAATTTCTTCTGCTGAAACTACAGCACTGAACTCCTGCCCTGAATCTCCTGCGCTGTACGTCATGCCCTGAATCACATGCCCTGAAACTCCTGCCCTGAATCTCATGCCCTGAACCTCCTGCCCTGATTCTAGCGCCCTGAAACTCATGCCCTGAAACTCCTGCCATGAATCTCCTGCACTGAAACTCATGCCCTGAATCTCATGCCCTGAAACTCCTGCACTGAATCTCCAGCCCTGAATCTCAAGCCCTGAAACACAAGGCCTGAAACTCCTGCCCTGAAACTCCTGTCCCGAATCTCCTGCCCTGAATCACATGCCCTTAAACGCCTGCCTTGAATCTCTTCTGCAGAGACTACAGCACTGAAACTCCTGCCCTGAATATCCTGCCCTGAAAGTCATGCCCTGAATCACATGCCCTGAAACTCCTGACCTGACATCCTGCCTTGAAACTCATGCCCTGAATCACATGCCCTGAAACTCCTGCCCTGAATCTCTTCTGCAGAAACTACAGCACCTAAACTCCTGCCCTGAATCTCCTGCCCTGAAAGTCATGCCCTGAATCACATGCCCTGAAACTCCTGCCCTGAATCTCATGTCCTGAAACTCCTGCCCTGAATCTAGTGCCCTGAAACTCATGCCCTGAATATCATGCCTTGAAACTCCTTCCCTGAATCTCGTTCCCTGAAACTACTGCCCTGAATCTCATGCCCTGAAACTAATGCCCTGAATCACATGCCCTAAAACTCCTGCGCTGAATCTCTTCTGCTGAAACTACAGCACTGAACTCCGGCCCTGAATCTCCTGCGCTGTAAGTCATGCCCTGAATCACATGCCCTGAATCTACTACCCTGAAACTCATGCCCTGAATCTCATGCCCTAAAACTCCTTTACTGAATCTCCTGCCCTGAATCTCCTGCCCTGAAACTCATGCCCTGAATCACATGCCCTTAAACTCCTGCCCTGAATCTCATGCCCTGAAACTCCTGCACTGAATCTCCAGCCCTGAATCTCAAGCCCTGAAACACAAGCCCTGAAACTCCTGCCCTGAAACTCCTGTCCCGAATCTCCTGCCCTGAATCACATGCCCTTAAACTCCTGCCTTGAATCTCTTCTGCAGAGACTACAGCACTGAAACTCCTGCCCTGAAAGTCATTCCCTGAATCACATGCCCTGATACTCCTGCCCTGAACATCCTGCCTTGAAACTCATGCCCTGAATCACATGCCCTGAAACTCCTGCCCTGAATCTAGTGACCTGAAACTCATGCCCTGATTCTCATGCCCAGAAACTCCTGCCCTGAATCTCCTGCCTTAAAACTCATGCCCTGAATCTCATTCCCTGAAACTCCTGCCCTGAATCTGATGGCTTGCAACTCATGCCCTGAATCTCATCCAATGAATCTCCTGCCCTGAAACTCATGCTTTGAATCTCATGTCCAGAAACTCCTGCCCTGAAACTCATGTCCTGAATCTCATGCCCTGAAACTCCTGCCCTGAATCTCTTCTGCAAACACTACAGCACTGAAACTCCTGCCCTGAATCTCCTGCCCTGAAATTCATGCCCTGAATCACATGCCCTGAAACTCCTGCCCTGAATCTCATGCCCTGAACCTCCTGTCCTGATTCTAGCGCCCTGAAACTCATGCCCTGAATATCATGCCTTGAAACTCCTTCCCTGAATCTCGATCCCTGAAACTACTGCCCTGAATCTCATGCCCTGAAACTAATGCCCTGAATCACATGCCCTAAAACTCCTGCGCTGAATCTCTTCTGCAGAAACTACAGCACTGAACTCCTGCCCTGAATCTCCTGCGCTGTAAGTCATGCCCTGAATCACATGCCCTGAATCTACTACACTGAAACTCATGCCCTGAATCTCATGCCCTAAAACTCCTTTACTGAATCTCCTTTACTGAATCTCCTGCCCTGAAACTCATGCCCTGAATCACATGCCCAGAAACTCCTGCCATGAATCTCCTGCACTGAAAGTCATGCCCTGAATCTCATGCCCTGAAACTCCTGCACGGAATCTCCAGCCCTGAATCTCAAGCCCTGAAACACAAGCCCTGAAACTCCTGCCCTGAAACTCCTGTCCCGAATCTCCTGCCCTGAATCACATGACCTTAAACTCCTGCCTTGAATCTCTTCTGCAGAGACTACAGCACTGAAACTCCTGCCCTGAATCTCCTGCCCTGAAAGTCATGCCCTGAATCACATGCCCTAAAACTCCTGCCCTGAACATCCTGCCTTGAAACTCATGCCCTGAATCACATGCCCTGAATCTCCTGCCCTGAATCTAGTGACCTGAAACTCATGCCCTGATTCTCATGCCCTGAAACTAATGCCCTGAATCACACGCCCTAAAACTCCTGCGCTGAATCTCTTCTGCAGAAACTACAGCACTGAACTCCTGCCCTGAATCTCCTGCGCTGTAAGTCATGCCCTGAATCACATGCCCTGAATCTACTACCCTGAAACTCATGCCCTGAATCTCATGCCCTAAAACTCCTTTACTGAATCTCCTGCCCTGAATCTCCTGCCCTGAAACTCATGCCCTGAATCACATGCCCAGAAACTCCTGCCATGAATCTCCTGCACTGAAACTCATGCCCTGAATCTCATGCCCTGAAGCTCCTGCACGGAATCTCCAGCCCTGAATCTCAAGCCCTGAAACACAAGCCCTGAAACTCCTGCCCTGAAACTCCTGTCCCGAATCTCCTGCCCTGAATCACATGACCTTAAACTCCTGCCTTGAATCTCTTCTGCAGAGACTACAGCACTGAAACTCCTGCCCTGAATCTCCTGCCCTGAAAGTCATGCCCTGAATCACATGCCCTGAAACTCCTGCCCTGAACATCCTGCCTTGAAACTCATGCCCTGAATCACATGTCCTGAAACTCCTGCCCTGAATCTCTTCTGCAGAAACTACAGTACTGAAACTCCTGCCCTGAAAGTCATGCCCTGAATCACATGCCCTGAAACTCCTGCCCTGAATCTCATGTCCAGAAACTCCTGCCCTGAATCTAGTGCCCTGAAACTCATGCCCTGAATATCATGCCTTGAAACTCCTTCCCTGAATCTCGTTCCCTGAAACTACTGCCCTGAATCTCATGCCCTGAAACTAATGCCCTGAATCACATGCCCTAAAACTCCTGCGCTGAATCTCTTCTGCTGAAACTACAGCACTGAACTCCGGCCCTGAATCTCCTGCGCTGTAAGTCATGCCCTGAATCACATGCCCTGAATCTACGACCCTGAAACTCATGCCCTGAATCGCATGCCCTAAAACTCCTTTACTGAATCTCCTGCCCTGAATCTCCTGCCCTGAAACTCATGCCCTGAATCACATGCCCTTAAACTCCTGCCCTGAATCTCATGCCCTGAAACTCCTGCACTGAATCTCCTGTCCCGAATCTCCTGCCCTGAATCACATGCCCTTAAACTCCTGCCTTGAATCTCTTCTGCAGAGACTACAGCACTGAAACTCCTGCCCTGAAAGTCATTCCCTGAATCACATGCCCTGATACTCCTGCCCTGAACATCCTGCCTTGAAACTCATGCCCTGAATCACATGCCCTGAAACTCCTGCCCTGAATCTAGTGACCTGAAACTCATGCCCTGATTCTCATGCCCAGAAACTCCTGCCCTGAATCTCCTGCCCTAAAACTCATGCCCTGAATCTCATTCCCTGAAACTCCTGCCCTGAATCTCATGCCTTGCAACTCATGCCCTGAAACTCATGCCCTGAATCTCATGCCCTGAAACTAATGCCGTGAATCACATGCCCTAAAACTCCTGCGCTGAATGTCTTCTGCTGAAACTACAGCACTGAACTCCTGCCCTGAATCTCCAGCGCTGTAAGTCATGCCCTGAATCACATGCCCTGAATCTACTACCCTGAAACTCATGCCCTGAATCTGATGCCCTAAAACTCCTTTACTGAATCTCCTGCCCTGAATCTCCTGCCCTGAAACTCATGCCCTGAATCACATGCCCTTAAACTCCTGCCCTGAATCTCATGCCTTGCAACTCATGCCCTGAATCACATGCACTGAATCTCCTGCCCTGAAACTCATGCCCTGAATCTCATGTCCAGAAAATCCTGCCCTGAAACTCATGTCCTGAATCTCATGCCCTGAAACTCCTGCCCTGAATCTCTTCTGCAGAAACTACAGCACTGAACTCCTGCCCTGAATCTACTGCCCTGAAAGTCATGCCCTGAATCACATGCCCTGAAACTCCTGCCCTGAATCTCATGTCCTGAAACTCCTGCCCTGAATCTAGTGCCCTGAATATCATGCCTTGAAACTCCTTCCCTGAATCTCGTTCCCTGAAACTACTGCCCTGAATCTCATGCCCTGAAACTAATGCCCTGAATCACATGCCCTAAAACTCCTGCGCTGAATTTCTTCTGCTGAAACTACAGCACTGAACTCCTGCCCTGAATCTCCTGCCCTTAAAGTCATGCCCTGAATCACATGCCCTGAAACTCCTGCCCAGAATCTCATGCCCTGAACCTCCTGCCCTGAATCTAGTGCCCTGAAACTCATGCCCTGAATATCATGCCTTGAAACTCCTTCCGTGAATCTCGATCCCTGAAACTACTGCCCTGAATCTCATGCCCTGAAACTAATGCCCTGAATCACATGCCCTGAAACTCCTGCGCTGAATCTCTTCTGCAGAAACTACAGCACTGAACTCCTGCCCTGAATCTCCTGCGCTGTAAGTCATGTCCTGAATCACATGCCCCGAATCTACTACCCTGAAACTCATGCCCTGAATCTCATGCCCTAAAACTCCTTTACTGAATCTCCTGCCCTGAATCTCCTGCCCTGAAACTCATGCCCTGAATCAGATGCCCTGAAACTCCTGCCATGAATCTCCTGCCCTGAAACTCATGCCCTGAATCTCATGCCCTGAAACTCCTGCACTGAATCTCCAGCCCTGAATCTCAAGCCCTGAAACACAAGCCCTGAAACTTTTGCCCTGAAACTCCTGTCCCGAATATCCTGCCCTGAATCACATGCCCTTAAACTCCTGCCTTGAATCTCTTCTGCAGAGACTACAGCACTGAAACTCCTGCCCTGAATCTCCTGCCCTGAAAGTTATGCCCTGAATCACATGCCCTGAAACTCCTGGCCTGAACATACTGCCTTGAAACTCATGCCCTGAATCACATGCCCTGAAACTCCTGCCATGAATCTAGTGACCTGAAACACATGCCCTGATTCTCATGCCCAGACACTCCTGCACTAATTCTCCTGCCCTAAAACTCATGCGCTGAATCTCATTCCCTGAAACTCCTGCCCTGAATCTCATGCCTTGCAACTCATGCCCTGAATCTCATGCACTGAATCTCCTGCCCTTAAACTCTTGCACTGAATCTCATGACCAGAAACTCCTGCCCTGAAACTCATGTCCTGAATTTCATGCCCTGAAACTCCTGCCCTGAATCTCATGCCCTGAAACTAATGCCCTGAATCTCCTGCAATGAAACTCCAGCGCTGAATCTCTTCTGCAGAAACTACAGCACTGAACTCCTGCCCTGAATCTCCTGCGCTGTAAGTCATGTCCTGAATCACATGCCCCGAATCTACTACCCTGAAACTCATGCCCTGAATCTCATGCCCTAAAACTCCTTTACTGAATCTCCTGCCCTGAATCTCCTGCCCTGAAACTCATGCCCTGAATCAGATGCCCTGAAACTCCTGCCATGAATCTCCTGCCCTGAAACTCATGCCCTGAATCTCATGCCCTGAAACTCCTGCACTGAATCTCCAGCCCTGAATCTCAAGCCCTGAAACACAAGCCCTGAAACTTTTTCCCTGAAACTCCTGTCCCGAATATCCTGCCCTGAATCACATGCCCTTAAACTCCTGCCTTGAATCTCTTCTGCAGAGACTACAGCACTGAAACTTCTGCCCTGAATCTCCTGCCCTGAAAGTTATGCCCTGAATCACATGCCCTGAAACTCCTGGCCTGAACATACTGCCTTGAAACTCATGCCCTGAATCACATGCCCTGAAACTCCTGCCATGAATCTAGTGACCTGAAACACATGCCCTGATTCTCATGCCCAGAAACTCCTGCACTGATTCTCCTGCCCTAAAACTCATGCGCTGAATCTCATTCCCTGAAACTCCTGCCCTGAATCTCATGCCTTGCAACTCATGCCCTGAATCTCATGCACTGAATCTCCTGCCCTTAAACTCTTGCACTGAATCTCATGACCAGAAACTCCTGCCCTGAAACTCATGTCCTGAATTTCATGCCCTGAAACTCCTGCCCTGAATCTCATGCCCTGAAACTAATGCCCTGAATCTCCTGCAATGAAACTCAGGCCATGAATCTCATGCCCTGAAACTTGTGCCCTGAATCTACTGCTCTGAAACTCCTGCTCTGAATCTCCTGCCCTGAAACTCCTGTCCCAAATCTCCTGCCCTGAATCACATGCCCTGAAACTCCTGCCCTGAATCTCTTCTGCAGAAACTACAGCACTGAAACTCCTGCCCTGAATCTCCTGCCCTGAAAGTCATGCCCTGAATCACATTTCCTGAAACTCCTGCCCTGAATCTAGTGCCCTGAAACTCATGCCCTGAATATCATGCCCTGAAACTTCTGCCCTGAATCTAATGCTCTGAAACACATGCCCTGAAACTCATGCCCTGATTCTCATGCCCAGAAACTCCTGCCCTGAATCTCCTGCCCTAAAAATCATACGCTGAATCTCATTCCCTGAATCTCCTGCCCTGAATCTCATGCCTTTCAACTCATACCCTGAATCTCATGCACTGAATCTCCTGCCCTTAAACTCATGCCCTGAATCTCATGCCCAGAAACTCCTGCCCTGAAACTCATGTCCTGAATTTCATGCCCTGAAACTCCTGCCCTGAATCTCATGCCCTGAAACTAGTGCCCTGAATCTCCTGCAATGAAACTCAGGCCATGAATCTCATGCCCTGAAACTTCTGCTCTGAATCTACTGCTCTGAAACTCCTGCTCTGAATCTCCTGCCCTGAAACTCCTGTCCCAAATCTCCTGCCCTGAATCACATGCCCTGAAACTCCTGCCCTGAATCTCTTCTGCAGAAACTACAGCACTGAAACTCCTGCCCTGAATCTCCTGCCTTGAATCACATGCCTTGAAACTCCTGCCCTGAATCTCATGCTCTGAAACTCCTGCCCTGAATCTAGTGCCCTGAAACTCATGCCCTGAATCTCATGCCCTAAAACTCCTTTACTGAATCTCCTGCCCTGAAACTCATGCCGTGAATCACATGCCCTGAAACTCCTGCCATGAATCTCCTGCCCTGAAACTCATGCCCTGAATCTCATGCCCTGAAACTCCTGCACTGAATCTCCAGCCCCGAATCTCAAGCCCTGAAACACAAGCCCTGAAACTCCTGCCCTGAAACTCCTGTCCCGAATCTCCTGCCCTGAATCACATGCCCTTAAACTCCTGCCTTGAATCTCTTCTGCAGAGACTACAGCACTGAAACTCCTGCCCTGAATCTCCTGCCCTGAAAGTCATGCCCTGAATCACATGCCCTGAAAGTCCTGGCCTGAACATACTGCCTTGAAACTCATGCCCTGAATCACATGCCCTGAAACTCCTGCCATAAATCTAGTAACCTGAAAATCATGCCCTGATTCTCATGCCCAGAAACTCCTGCCCTGAATCTCCTGCCCTAAAAATCATGCGCTGAATCTCATTCCCTGAATCTCCTGCCCTGAATCTCATGCCTTGCAACTCATGCCCTGAATCTCATGCACTGAATCTCCTGCCCTTAAACTCATGCCCTGAATCTCATGCGCAGAAACTCCTGCCCTGAAACTCATGTCCTGAATTTCATGCCCTGAAACTCCTGCCCTGAATCTCATGCCCTGAAACTAATGCCCTGAATCTCCTGCAATGAAACTCAGGCCATGAATCTCATGCCCTGAAACTTCTGCCCTGAATCTACTGCTCTGAAACTCCTGCTCTGAATCTCCTGCCCTGAAACTCCTGTCCCAAATCTCCTGCCCTGAATCACATGCCCTGAAACTCCTGCCCTGAATCTCTTCTGCAGAAACTACAGCACTGAAACTCCTGCCCTGAATCTCCTGCCCTGAATCACATGCCTTGAAACTCCTGCCCTGAATCTCATGCCCTGAAACTCCTGCCCTGAATCTAGTGCCCTGAAACTCATGCCCTGAAACTCATGCCCTGAATCTCATGCCCTAAAACTCCTTTACTGAATCTCCTGCCCTGAATCTCCTGCCCTGAAACTCATGCCCTGAATCACATGCCCTTAAACTCCTGCCCTGAATCTCATGCCCTGAAACTCCTGCACGGAATCTCCAGCCCTGAATCTCAAGCCCTGAAACACAAGCCCTGAAACTCCTGCCCTGAAACTCCTGTCCCGAATCTCCTGCCCTGAATGACATGCCCTTAAACTCCTGCCTTGAATCTCTTCTGCAGAGACTACAGCACTGAAACTCCTGCCCTGAATCTCCTGCCCTGAAAGTCATTCCCTGAATCACATGCCCTGAAACTCCTGCCCTGAACATCCTGCCTTGAAACTCATGCCCTGAATCACATGCCCTGAAACTCCTGCCCTGAATTTAGTCACC
Source organism: Mobula birostris (assembly GCF_030028105.1). NCBI lineage: Eukaryota > Metazoa > Chordata > Chondrichthyes > Myliobatiformes > Myliobatidae > Mobula > Mobula birostris. Next base: position 19,616 of record NW_027278647.1, read on the forward strand.
TGAAACTCATGCCCTGATTCTCATGCCCTGAAACTCCTGCCCTGAACATCCTGCCTTGAAACTCATGCCCTGAATCACATGCCCTGAAACTCCTGCCCTGAATCTCCTGCCCTGAAAGTCATGCCCTGAATCACATGCCCTGAAACTCCTGCCCTGAATCTCATGTCCTGAAACTCCTTCCGTGAATTTAGTGCCCTGAAACTCATGCCTTGAATCTCATGCCCTGAAACTCCTGCACTGAATCTCCAGCCCTGAATCTCAAGCCCTGAAACACAAGCCCTGAAACTCCTGCCCTGAAATTCCTGTCCCGAATCTCCTGCCCTGAATCACATGCCCTTAAACTCCTGCCTTGAATCTCTTCTGCAGAGGCTACAGCACTGAAACTCCTGCCCTGAATCTCCTGCCCTGAAAGTCATGCCCTGAATCACATGCCCTGAAACTCCTGCCCTGAACATCCTGCTTTGAAACTCATGCCCTGAATCACATGCCCTGAAACTCCTACCCTGAATCTCTTCTGCAGAAACTACAGCACTGAAACTCCTGCCCTGAATCTCCTGCCCTGAAAGTCATGCCCTGAATCACATGCCCTGAAACTCCTGCCCTGAATCCCATGTCCTGAAACTCCTGCCCTGAATCTAGTGCCCTGAAACTCATGCCCTGAATATCATGCCTTGAAACTCCTTCCCTGAATCTCGATCCCTGAAACTACGGCCCTGAATCTCATGCCCTGAAACTAATGCCCTGAATCACATGCCATAAAACTCCTGCGCTGAATCTCTTCTGCTGAAACTACAGCACTGAACTCCGGCCCTGAATCTCCTGCGCTGTAAGTCATGCCCTGAATCACATGCACTGAATCTACTACCCTGAAACTCATGCCCTGAATCTCATGCCCTAAAACTCCTTTACTGAATCTCCTGCCCTGAATCTCCTGCCCTGAAATTCATGCCCTGAATCACATGCCCTGAATCTCATGCCCTAAAACTCCTGCCCTGAATCTCATGCCCTGGAACTCCTGCACTGAATCTCCAGCCCTGAATCTCAAGCCCTGAAACACAAGCCCTGAAACTCCTGCCCTGAAACTCCTGTCCCGAATCTCCTGCCCTGAATGACATGCCCTTAAACTCCTGCCTTGAATCTCTTCTGCAGAGACTACAGCACTGAAACTCCTGCCCTGAACATCCTGCCTTGAAACTCATGCCCTGAATCACATGCCCTGAAACTCCTGCCCTGAATTTAGTCACCTGAAACTCATGCCCTGATTCTCATGCCCTGAAACTCCTGCCCTGAACATCCTGCCTTGAAACTCATGCCCTGAATCACATGCCCTGAAACTCCTGCCCTGAATCTCTTCTGCAAAAACTACAGCACTGAAACCCATGCCCTGAATCTCCTGCCCTGAAAGTCATGCCCTGAATCACATGCCCTGAAACTCCTGCCCTGAATCTCATGTCCTGAAACTCCTTCCGTGAATTTAGTGCCCTGAAACTCATGCCTTGAATCTCATGCCCTGAAACTCCTGCACTGAATCTCCAGCCCTGAATCTCAAGCCCTGAAACACAAGCCCTGAAACTCCTGCCCTGAAATTCCTGTCCCGAATCTCCTGCCCTGAATCACATGCCCTTAAACTCCTGCCTTGAATCTCTTCTGCAGAGGCTACAGCACTGAAACTCCTGCCCTGAATCTCCTGCCCTGAAAGTCATGCCCTGAATCACATGCCCTGAAACTCCTGCCCTGAACATCCTGCTTTGAAACTCATGCCCTGAATCACATGCCCTGAAACTCCTACCCTGAATCTCTTCTGCAGAAACTACAGCACTGAAACTCCTGCCCTGAATCTCCTGCCCTGAAAGTCATGCCCTGAATCACATGCCCTGAAACTCCTGCCCTGAATCTCATGTCCTGAAACTCCTGCCCTGAATCTAGTGCCCTGAAACTCATGCCCTGAATATCATGCCTTGAAACTCCTTCCCTGAATCTCGATCCCTGAAACTACGGCCCTGAATCTCATGCCCTGAAACTAATGCCCTGAATCACATGCCATAAAACTCCTGCGCTGAATCTCTTCTGCTGAAACTACAGCACTGAACTCCGGCCCTGAATCTCCTGCGCTGTAAGTCATGCCCTGAATCACATGCACTGAATCTACTACCCTGAAACTCATGCCCTGAATCTCATGCCCTAAAACTCCTTTACTGAATCTCCTGCCCTGAATCTCCTGCCCTGAAATTCATGCTCTGAATCACATGCCCTGAATCTCATGCCCTAAAACTCCTGCCCTGAATCTCATGCCCTGGAACTCCTGCACTGAATCTCCAGCCCTGAATCTCAAGCCCTGAAACACAAGCCCTGAAACTCCTGCCCTGAAACTCCTGTCCCGAATCTCCTGCCCTGAATCACATGCCCTTAAACTCCTGCCTTGAATCTCTTCTGCAGAGACTACAGCACTGAAACTCCTGCCCTGAATCTCCTGCCCTGAAAGTCATTCCCTGAATCACATGCCCTGAAACTCCTGCCCTGAACATCCTGCCTTGAAACTCATGCCCTGAATCACATGCCCTGAAACTCCTGCCCTGAATCTAGTGACCTGAAACTCATGCCCTGATTCTCATGCCCAGAAACTCCTGCCCTGAATCTCCTGCCCTGAAAGTCATGCCCTGAATCACATGCCCTGGAACACCTGCCCTGAATCTCATGCCCTGAACCTCCTGCCCTGATTCCAGCGCCCTGAAACTCATGCCCTGAATATCATTCCTTGAAACTCCTTCCCTGATCTCGATCCCTGAAACTACTGCCCTGAATCTCATGCCCTGAAACTAATGCCCTGAATCACATGCCCTAAAACTCCTGCGCTGAATCTCTTCTGCAGAAACTACAGCACTGAACTCCTGCCCTGAATGTCCTGCGCTGTAAGTCATGCCCTGAATCACATGCCCTGAATCTACTATCCTGAAACTCATGCCCTGAATCTCATGCCCTAAAACTCCTTTACTGAATCTCCTGCCCTGAATCTCCTGCCCTGAAATTCATGCCCCTGAATCACATGCCCTGAAACTCCTGCCATGAATCTCCTGCATTGAAACTCATGGCCTGAATCTCATGCCCAGAAACTCCTGCACTGAATCTCCAGCCCTGAATCTCAAGCCCTGAAACACAAGCCCTGAAACTCCTACCCTGAAACTCCTGTCCCGAATCTCCTGCCCTGAATCACATGACCTTAAACTCCTGCCTTGAATCTCTTCTGCAGAGACTACAGCACTGAAACTCATGCCCTGAATGTCATTCCCTGAAACTCCTGCCCTGAATCTCATGCCTTGCAACTCATGCCCTGAATCTCATGCACTGAATCTCCTGCCCTGAAACTCATGCCCTGAATCTCATGTCCAGAAACTCCTGCCCTGAAACTCATGCCCTGAATCTCATGCCCTGAAACTCCTGCCCTGAATCTCTTCTGCAGAAACTACAGCACTGAAACTCCTGCCCTGAATCTCCTGCCCTTAAAGTCATGCCCTGAATCACATGCCCTGAAACTCCTGCCCAGAATCTCATGCCCTGAACCTCCTGCCCTGAATCTAGTGCCCTGAAACTCATGCCCTGAATATCATGCCTTGAAACTCCTTCCGTGAATCTCGATCCCTGAAACTACTGCCCTGAATCTCATGCCCTGAAACTAATGCCCTGAATCACATGCCCTGAAACTCCTGCGCTGAATCTCTTCTGCAGAAACTACAGCACTGAACTCCTGCCCTGAATCTCCTGCGCTGTAAGTCATGTCCTGAATCACATGCCCCGAATCTACTACCCTGAAACTCATGCCCTGAATCTCATGCCCTAAAACTCCTTTACTGAATCTCCTGCCCTGAATCTCCTGCCCTGAAACTCATGCCCTGAATCAGATGCCCTGAAACTCCTGCCATGAATCTCCTGCCCTGAAACTCATGCCCTGAATCTCATGCCCTGAAACTCCTGCACTGAATCTCCAGCCCTGAATCTCAAGCCCTGAAACACAAGCCCTGAAACTTTTGCCCTGAAACTCCTGTCCCGAATATCCTGCCCTGAATCACATGCCCTTAAACTCCTGCCTTGAATCTCTTCTGCAGAGACTACAGCACTGAAACTCCTGCCCTGAATCTCCTGCCCTGAAAGTTATGCCCTGAATCACATGCCCTGAAACTCCTGGCCTGAACATACTGCCTTGAAACTCATGCCCTGAATCACATGCCCTGAAACTCCTCCCATGAATCTAGTGACCTGAAACACATGCCCTGATTCTCATGCCCAGAAACTCCTGCACTGATTCTCCTGCCCTAAAACTCATGCGCTGAATCTCATTCCCTGAAACTCCTGCCCTGAATCTCATGCCTTGCAACTCATGCCCTGAATCTCATGCACTGAATCTCCTGCCCTTAAACTCTTGCACTGAATCTCATGACCAGAAACTCCTGCCCTGAAACTCATGTCCTGAATTTCATGCCCTGAAACTCCTGCCCTGAATCTCATGCCCTGAAACTAATGCCCTGAATCTCCTGCAATGAAACTCAGGCCATGAATCTCATGCCCTGAAACTTGTGCCCTGAATCTACTGCTCTGAAACTCCTGTCCCAAATCACCTGCCCTGAATCACATGCCCTGAAACTCCTGCCCTGAATCTCTTCTGCAGAAACTACAGCACTGAAACTCCTCCCCTGAATCTCCTGCCCTGAAAGTCATGCCCTAAATCACATGCCCTGAACCTCCTGCCCTGAATCTCATGCCCTGAAACTCCTGCCCTGAATCTAGTGCCCTGAAACTCATGCCCTGAATATCATGCCCTGAAACTTCTGCCCTGAATCTAATGCTCTGAAACTCATGCCCTGAAACTCCTGCCCTGAATCTCCTGCCCTGAAACTAATGCCCTGAATCACATGCCCTGAAACTCCTGCGCTGAATCTCTTCTGCAGAAACTACAGCACTGAACTCCTGCCCTGAATCTCCTGCGCTGTAAGTCATGCCCTGAATCACATGCCCTGAATCTACAACCCTGAAACTCATGCCCTGAATCTCATGCCCTAAAACTCCTTTACTGAATCTCCTGCCCGGAATCTCTTCTGCAGAAGCTACAGCACTGAAACTCCTGCCCTGAAAGTCATGCCCTGAAACTCCTGCCCTGAATCTAGTGCCCTGAAACTCATGCCCTGAATATCATGCCCTGAAACTTCTGCCCTGAACCTAATGCTCTGAAACTCATGCCATGAAACTCCTGCCCTGAATCTCCTGCCCTGAAACTCATGCCCTGAATCACATGCCCTGAAACTCCTGCCCTGAATCTAGTGCCCTGAAACTCATGCCCTGAATCTCATGTCCAGAAACTCCTGCCCTGAAACTCATGTCCTGAATCTCATGCCCTGAAACTCCTGCCCTGAATCTCTTCTGCAGAATCTACAGCACCTAAACTCCTGCCCTGAATCTCCTGTCCTGAAAGTCATGCCCTGAATCTCATGCCCAGAAACTCCTGCCCTGAAACTCATGTCCTGATTTTCATGCCCTGAAACTCCTGTCCCAAATCTCCTGCCCTGAATGACATGCCCTTAAACTCCTGCCTTGAATCTCTTCTGCAGAGACTACAGCACTGAAACTCCTGCCCTGAATCTCCTGCCCTGAAAGTCATGCCCTGAATCACATGCCCTGAAACTCCTGGCCTGAACATACTGCTTTGAATCTCATGCCCTGAATCACATCCCCAGAAACTCCTGCCCTGAATATCCTGCCCTAAAACTCATGCGCTGAATCTCATTCCCTGAAACTCCTGCCCTGAATCTCATGCCCTGAAACTCCTGTCCCAAATCTCCTGCCCTGAATCACATGCCCTGAAACTCCTGCCCTGAATCTCTTCTGCAGAAGCTACAGCACAGAAACTCCTGCCCTGAAAGTCATGCCCTGAAACTCCTGCCCTGAATCTAGTGCCCTGAAACTCATGCCCTGAATATCATGCCCTGAAACTTCTGCCCTGAATCTAATGCTCTGAAACTCATGCCATGAAACTCCTGCCCTGAATCTCCTGCCCTGAAACTCATGCCCTGAATCACATGCCCTGAAACTCCTGCCCTGAATCTAGTGCCCTGAAACTCATGCCCTGAATCTCATATCCAGAAACTCCTGCCCTGAAACTCATGTCCTGAATCTCATGCCCTGAAACTCCTGCCCTGAATCTCTTCTGCAGAATCTACAGCACCTAAACTCCTGCCCTGAATCTCCTGTCCTGAAAGTCATGCCCTGAATCTCATGCCCAGAAACTCCTGCCCTGAAACTCATGTCCTGATTTTCATGCCCTGAAACTCCTGTCCCAAATCTCCTGCCCTGAATGACATGCCCTTAAACTCCTGCCTTGAATCTCTTCTGCAGAGACTACAGCACTGAAACTCCTGCCCTGAATCTCCTGCCCTGAAAGTCATGCCCTGAATCACATGCCCTGAAACTCCTGGCCTGAACATACTGCTTTGAATCTCATGCCCTGAATCACATCCCCAGAAACTCCTGCCCTGAATATCCTGCCCTAAAACTCATGCGCTGAATCTCATTCCCTGAAACTCCTGCCCTGAATCTCATGCCCTGAAACTCCTGTCCCAAATCTCCTGCCCTGAATCACATGCCCTGAAACTCCTGCCCTGAATCTCTTCTGCAGAACCTACAGCACAGAAACTCCTGCCCTGAAAGTCATGCCCTGAAACTCCTGCCCTGAATCTAGTGCCCTGAAACTCATGCCCTGAATATCATGCCCTGAAACTTCTGCCCTGAATCTAATGCTCTGAAACTCATGCCATGAAACTCCTGCCCTGAATCTCCTGCCCTGAAACTCATGCCCTGAATCACATGCCCTGAAACTCCTGCCCTGAATCTAGTGCCCTGAAGTTCATGCCCTGAATCTCATATCCAGAAACTCCTGCCTTGAAACTCATGTCCTGAATCTCATGCCCTGAAACTCCTGCCCTGAATGTCTTCTGCAGAAACTACAGCACCTAAACTCCTGCCCTGAATCTCCTGCCCTGAAAGTCATGCCCTGAATATCATGCCCAGAAACTCCTGCCCTGAAACTCATGTCCTGAATTTCATGCCCTGAAACTCCTGCCCTGAATCTCATGCCCTGAAACTAATGCCCTGAATTTCCTGCAATGAAACTCAGGCCATGAATCTCATGCCCTGAAACATCTGCCCTGAATCTACTGCTCTGAAACTCCTGCTCTGAATCTCCTGCTCTGAAACTCCTGCCCTGAATCTCTTCTGCAGAAACTACAGCACTGAAACTCCTGCCCTGAATCTTCTGCCCTGAAAGTCATGCCCTGAATCACATGCCCTGAAACTCCTGCCCTGAATCTCATGCCCTGAAACTCCTGCCCTGAATCTAGTGCCCTGAAACTCATGCCCTGAATATCATGCCCTGAAACTTCTGCCCTGAATCTAATGCTCTGAAACTCATGCCCTGAAACTCCTGCCCTGAATCTCATGCCCTGAAACTCATGCCCTGAATCACATGCCCTGAAACTCCTGCGCTGAATCTCTTCTGCAGAAACTACAGCACTGAACTCCTGCCCTGAATCTCCTGCGCTGTAAGTCATGCCCTGAATCACATGCCCTGAATCTACTACCCTGAAACTCAGGCCCTGAATCTCATGCCCTAAAACTCCTTTACTTAATCTCCTGCCCTGAATCCCCTGCCCTGAAACTCATGCCGTGAATCACATGCCCTGAAACTCCCGCCATGAATCTGCTGCCCTGAAACTCATGTCCTGAATCTCATGCCCTGAAACTCCTGCACTGAATCTCCAGCCCCGAATCTCAAGCTCTGAAACACAAGCCCTGAAACTCCTGCCCTGAAACTCCTGTCCCGAATCTCCTGCCCTGAATCACATGCCCTTAAACTCCTGCCTTGAATCTCTTCTGCAGAAACTATAGCACTGAAACTCCTGCCCTGAATCTCCTGCCCTGAAAGTCATGCCCTGAATCACATGCCCTGAAACTCCTGCCCTGAATATCCTGCCCTGAAAGTCATGCCCTGAATCACATGCCCTGAAACTCCTGCCCTGAATATCCTGCCCTGAAAGTCATGCCCTGAATCACATGCCCTGAAAATCCTGCCCTGAATCTAGTGACCTGAAACTCATGCCCTGAGTCTCAATCCCAGAAACTCCTGCCCTGAATCTCCTGCCCTGAAACTCATGCCCTGAATCTCATGTCCAGAAAGTCCTGCCCTGAAACTCATGTCCTGAATCTCATTCCCTGAAACTCCTGCCCTGAATCTCTTCTGCAGAAACTACAGCACTGAACTCCTGGCCTGAATCTCCTGCCCTGAAAGTCATGCCCTGAATCACATGCCCTGAAACTCCTGCCCTGAATCTCTTCTGCAGAAACTACAGCACTGAACTCCTGGCCTGAATCTCCTGCCCTGAAAGTCATGCCCTGAATCACATGCCTTGAAACTCCTTCCCTGAATCTCGATCCCTGAAACTACTGCCCTGAATCTCATGCCCTGAAACTAATGCCCTGAATCACATGCCCTAAAACTCCTGCGCTGAATCTCTTCTTCAGAAACTACAGCACTGAACTCCTGCCCAGAATCTCCTGCGTTGTAAGTCATGCCCTGAATCACATGCCCTGAATCTACTACCCTGAAACTCATGCCCTGAATCTCATGCCCTAAAATTCCTTTACTGAATCTCCTGCCCTGAATCTCCTGCCCTGAAACTCATGCACTGAATCACATGCCCTGAAACTCCTGCCATGAATCTCCTGCCCTGAAACTCATGCCCTGAATCTCATGCCCTGAAACTCCTGCACTGAATCTCAGCCCTGAATCTCAAGCCCTGAAACACAAGCCCTGAAACTCCTGCCCTGAAACTCCTGTCCCGAATCTCCTGCCCTGAATGACATGCCCTTAAACTCCTGCCTTGAATCTCTTCTGCAGAGACTACAGCACTGAAACTCCTGCCCTAAATCTCCTGCCCTGAAAGTCATGCCCTGAATCACATGCCCTGAAACTCCTGGCCTGAACATACTGCTTTGAATCTCATGCCCTGAATCACATCCCCAGAAACTCCTGCCCTGAATATCCTGCCCTAAAACTCATGCGCTGAATCTCATTCCCTGAAACTCCTGCCCTGAATCTCATGCCCTGAAAATCCTGTCCCAAATCTCCTGCCCTGAATCACATGCCCTGAAACTCCTGCCCTGAATCTCTTCTGCAGAACCTACAGCACAGAAACTCCTGCCCTGAAAGTCATGCCCTGAAACTCCTGCCCTGAATCTAGTGCCCTGAAACTCATGCCCTGAATATCATGCCCTGAAACTTCTGCCCTGAATCTAATGCTCTGAAACTCATGACATGAAACTCCTGCCCTGAATCTCCTGCCCTGAAACTCATGCCCTGAATCACATGCCCTGAAACTCCTGCCCTGAATCTAGTGCCCTGAAGTTCATGCCCTGAATCTCATATCCAGAAACTCCTGCCTTGAAACTCATGTCCTGAATCTCATGCCCTGAAACTCCTGCCCTGAATCTCTTCTGCAGAAACTACAGCACCTAAACTCCTGCCCTGAATCTCCTGCCCCGAAAGTCATGCCCTGAATATCATGCCCAGAAACTCCTGCCCTGAAACTCATGTCCTGAATTTCATGCCCTGAAACTCCTGCCCTGAATCTCATGCCCTGAAACTAATGCCCTGAATTTCCTGCAATGAAACTCAGGCCATGAATCTCATGCCCTGAAACATCTGCCCTGAATCTACTGCTCTGAAACTCCTGCTCTGAATCTCCTGCCCTGAAACTCCTGTCCCAGATCTCCTGCCCTGAATCACATGCCCTGAAACTCCTGCCCTGAATCTCTTCTGCAGAAACTACAGCACTGAAACTCCTGCCCTGTATCTTCTGCCCTGAAAGTCATGCCCTGAATCACATGCCCTGAAACTCCTGCCCTGAATCTCATGCCCTAAAACTCCTTTACTTAATCTCCTGCCCTGAAACTCATGCCGTGAATCACATGCCCTGAAACTCCTGCCATGAATACCCTGCCCTGAAACTCATGCCCTGAATCTCATGCCCTGAAACTCCTGCACTGAATCTCCAGCCCCGAATTTCAAGCCCTGAAACACAAGCCCTGAAACTCCTGCCCTGAAACTCCTGCCCCGAATCTCCTGCCCTGAATGACATGCCCTTAAACTCCTGCCTTGAATCTCTTCTGCAGAAACTACAGCACTGAAACTCCTGCCCTGAATCTCCTGCCCTGAAAGTCATGCCCTGAATCACATGCCCTGAAACTCCTGGCCTGAACATACTGCTTTGAATCTCATGCCCTGAATCACATCCCCAGAAACTCCTGCCCTGAATATCCTGCCCTAAAACTCATGCGCTGAATCTCATTCCCTGAAACTCCTGCCCTGAATCTCATGCCCTGAAACTCCTGTCCCAAATCTCCTGCCCTGAATCACATGCCCTGAAACTCCTGCCCTGAATCTCTTCTGCAGAAGCTACAGCACAGAAACTCCTGCCCTGAAAGTCATGCCCTGAAACTCCTGCCCTGAATCTAGTGCCCTGAAACTCATGCCCTGAATATCATGCCCTGAAACTTCTGCCCTGAATCTAATGCTCTGAAACTCATGCCATGAAACTCCTGCCCTGAATCTCCTGCCCTGAAACTCATGCCCTGAATCACATGCCCTGAAACTCCTGCCCTGAATCTAGTGCCCTGAAACTCATGCCCTGAATCTCATATCCAGAAACTCCTGCCCTGAAACTCATGTCCTGAATCTCATGCCCTGAAACTCCTGCCCTGAATCTCTTCTGCAGAATCTACAGCACCTAAACTCCTGCCCTGAATCTCCTGTCCTGAAAGTCATGCCCTGAATCTCATGCCCAGAAACTCCTGCCCTGAAACTCATGTCCTGATTTTCATGCCCTGAAACTCCTGTCCCAAATCTCCTGCCCTGAATGACATGCCCTTAAACTCCTGCCTTGAATCTCTTCTGCAGAGACTACAGCACTGAAACTCCTGCCCTGAATCTCCTGCCCTGAAAGTCATGCCCTGAATCACATGCCCTGAAACTCCTGGCCTGAACATACTGCTTTGAATCTCATGCCCTGAATCACATCCCCAGAAACTCCTGCCCTGAATATCCTGCCCTAAAACTCATGCGCTGAATCTCATTCCCTGAAACTCCTGCCCTGAATCTCATGCCCTGAAACTCCTGTCCCAAATCTCCTGCCCTGAATCACATGCCCTGAAACTCCTGCCCTGAATCTCTTCTGCAGAACCTACAGCACAGAAACTCCTGCCCTGAAAGTCATGCCCTGAAACTCCTGCCCTGAATCTAGTGCCCTGAAACTCATGCCCTGAATATCATGCCCTGAAACTTCTGCCCTGAATCTAATGCTCTGAAACTCATGCCATGAAACTCCTGCCCTGAATCTCCTGCCCTGAAACTCATGCCCTGAATCACATGCCCTGAAACTCCTGCCCTGAATCTAGTGCCCTGAAGTTCATGCCCTGAATCTCATATCCAGAAACTCCTGCCTTGAAACTCATGTCCTGAATCTCATGCCCTGAAACTCCTGCCCTGAATGTCTTCTGCAGAAACTACAGCACCTAAACTCCTGCCCTGAATCTCCTGCCCTGAAAGTCATGCCCTGAATATCATGCCCAGAAACTCCTGCCCTGAAACTCATGTCCTGAATTTCATGCCCTGAAACTCCTGCCCTGAATCTCATGCCCTGAAACTAATGCCCTGAATTTCCTGCAATGAAACTCAGGCCATGAATCTCATGCCCTGAAACATCTGCCCTGAATCTACTGCTCTGAAACTCCTGCTCTGAATCTCCTGCTCTGAAACTCCTGCCCTGAATCTCTTCTGCAGAAACTACAGCACTGAAACTCCTGCCCTGAATCTTCTGCCCTGAAAGTCATGCCCTGAATCACATGCCCTGAAACTCCTGCCCTGAATCTCATGCCCTGAAACTCCTGCCCTGAATCTAGTGCCCTGAAACTCATGCCCTGAATATCATGCCCTGAAACTTCTGCCCTGAATCTAATGCTCTGAAACTCATGCCCTGAAACTCCTGCCCTGAATCTCATGCCCTGAAACTCATGCCCTGAATCACATGCCCTGAAACTCCTGCGCTGAATCTCTTCTGCAGAAACTACAGCACTGAACTCCTGCCCTGAATCTCCTGCGCTGTAAGTCATGCCCTGAATCACATGCCCTGAATCTACTACCCTGAAACTCAGGCCCTGAATCTCATGCCCTAAAACTCCTTTACTTAATCTCCTGCCCTGAATCCCCTGCCCTGAAACTCATGCCGTGAATCACATGCCCTGAAACTCCCGCCATGAATCTGCTGCCCTGAAACTCATGTCCTGAATCTCATGCCCTGAAACTCCTGCACTGAATCTCCAGCCCCGAATCTCAAGCTCTGAAACACAAGCCCTGAAACTCCTGCCCTGAAACTCCTGTCCCGAATCTCCTGCCCTGAATCACATGCCCTTAAACTCCTGCCTTGAATCTCTTCTGCAGAAACTATAGCACTGAAACTCCTGCCCTGAATCTCCTGCCCTGAAAGTCATGCCCTGAATCACATGCCCTGAAACTCCTGCCCTGAATATCCTGCCCTGAAAGTCATGCCCTGAATCACATGCCCTGAAACTCCTGCCCTGAATATCCTGCCCTGAAAGTCATGCCCTGAATCACATGCCCTGAAAATCCTGCCCTGAATCTAGTGACCTGAAACTCATGCCCTGAGTCTCAATCCCAGAAACTCCTGCCCTGAATCTCCTGCCCTGAAACTCATGCCCTGAATCTCATGTCCAGAAAGTCCTGCCCTGAAACTCATGTCCTGAATCTCATTCCCTGAAACTCCTGCCCTGAATCTCTTCTGCAGAAACTACAGCACTGAACTCCTGGCCTGAATCTCCTGCCCTGAAAGTCATGCCCTGAATCACATGCCCTGAAACTCCTGCCCTGAATCTCTTCTGCAGAAACTACAGCACTGAACTCCTGGCCTGAATCTCCTGCCCTGAAAGTCATGCCCTGAATCACATGCCTTGAAACTCCTTCCCTGAATCTCGATCCCTGAAACTACTGCCCTGAATCTCATGCCCTGAAACTAATGCCCTGAATCACATGCCCTAAAACTCCTGCGCTGAATCTCTTCTTCAGAAACTACAGCACTGAACTCCTGCCCAGAATCTCCTGCGTTGTAAGTCATGCCCTGAATCACATGCCCTGAATCTACTACCCTGAAACTCATGCCCTGAATCTCATGCCCTAAAATTCCTTTACTGAATCTCCTGCCCTGAATCTCCTGCCCTGAAACTCATGCACTGAATCACATGCCCTGAAACTCCTGCCATGAATCTCCTGCCCTGAAACTCATGCCCTGAATCTCATGCCCTGAAACTCCTGCACTGAATCTCAGCCCTGAATCTCAAGCCCTGAAACACAAGCCCTGAAACTCCTGCCCTGAAACTCCTGTCCCGAATCTCCTGCCCTGAATGACATGCCCTTAAACTCCTGCCTTGAATCTCTTCTGCAGAGACTACAGCACTGAAACTCCTGCCCTAAATCTCCTGCCCTGAAAGTCATGCCCTGAATCACATGCCCTGAAACTCCTGGCCTGAACATACTGCTTTGAATCTCATGCCCTGAATCACATCCCCAGAAACTCCTGCCCTGAATATCCTGCCCTAAAACTCATGCGCTGAATCTCATTCCCTGAAACTCCTGCCCTGAATCTCATGCCCTGAAAATCCTGTCCCAAATCTCCTGCCCTGAATCACATGCCCTGAAACTCCTGCCCTGAATCTCTTCTGCAGAACCTACAGCACAGAAACTCCTGCCCTGAAAGTCATGCCCTGAAACTCCTGCCCTGAATCTAGTGCCCTGAAACTCATGCCCTGAATATCATGCCCTGAAACTTCTGCCCTGAATCTAATGCTCTGAAACTCATGACATGAAACTCCTGCCCTGAATCTCCTGCCCTGAAACTCATGCCCTGAATCACATGCCCTGAAACTCCTGCCCTGAATCTAGTGCCCTGAAGTTCATGCCCTGAATCTCATATCCAGAAACTCCTGCCTTGAAACTCATGTCCTGAATCTCATGCCCTGAAACTCCTGCCCTGAATCTCTTCTGCAGAAACTACAGCACCTAAACTCCTGCCCTGAATCTCCTGCCCCGAAAGTCATGCCCTGAATATCATGCCCAGAAACTCCTGCCCTGAAACTCATGTCCTGAATTTCATGCCCTGAAACTCCTGCCCTGAATCTCATGCCCTGAAACTAATGCCCTGAATTTCCTGCAATGAAACTCAGGCCATGAATCTCATGCCCTGAAACATCTGCCCTGAATCTACTGCTCTGAAACTCCTGCTCTGAATCTCCTGCCCTGAAACTCCTGTCCCAGATCTCCTGCCCTGAATCACATGCCCTGAAACTCCTGCCCTGAATCTCTTCTGCAGAAACTACAGCACTGAAACTCCTGCCCTGTATCTTCTGCCCTGAAAGTCATGCCCTGAATCACATGCCCTGAAACTCCTGCCCTGAATCTCATGCCCTGAAACTCCTGCCCTGAATCTAGTGCCCTGAAACTCATGCCCTGAATATCATGCCCTGAAACTTCTGCCCTGAATCTAATGCTCTGAAACTCATGCCCTGAAACTCCTGCCCTGAATCTCATGCCCTGAAACTCATGCCCTGAATCACATGCCCTGAAACTCCTGCGCTGAATCTCTTCTGCAGAAACTACAGCACTGAACTCCTGCCCTGAATCTCCTGCGCTGTAAGTCATGCCCTGAATCACATGCCCTGAATCTACTACCCTGAAACTCATGCCCTGAATCTCATGCCCTAAAACTCCTTTACTTAATCTCCTGCCCTGAAACTCATGCCGTGAATCACATGCCCTGAAACTCCTGCCATGAATACCCTGCCCTGAAACTCATGCCCTGAATCTCATGCCCTGAAACTCCTGCACTGAATCTCCAGCCCCGAATTTCAAGCCCTGAAACACAAGCCCTGAAACTCCTGCCCTGAAACTCCTGCCCCGAATCTCCTGCCCTGAATGACATGCCCTTAAACTCCTGCCTTGAATCTCTTCTGCAGAAACTACAGCACTGAAACTCCTGCCCTGAATCTCCTGCCCTGAAAGTCATGCCCTGAATCACATGCCCTGAAACTCCTGCCCTGAATCTCATGTCCTGAAACTCCTGCCCTGAATCTAGTGCCCTGAAACTCATGCCCTGAATATCATGCCTTGAAACTCCTTCCCTGAATCTCGATCCCTGAAACTCCTGCCCTGAATATCCTGCCCTGAAAGTCATGCCCTGAATCACATGCCCTGAAAATCCTGCCCTGAATATAGTGACCTGAAGCTCATGCCCTGAATCTCAATCCCTGAAACTCCTGCCCTGAATCTCATGCCTTGCAACTCATGCCCTGAAACTCATGCCCTGAATCTCATGCCCTGAAACTAATGCCGTGAATCACATGCCCTAAAACTCCTGCGCTGAATGTCTTCTGCTGAAACTACAGCACTGAACTCCTGCCCTGAATCTCCTGCGCTGTAAGTCATGCCCTGAATCACATGCCCTGAATCTACTACCCTGAAACTCATGCCCTGAATCTGATGCCCTAAAACTCCTTTACTGAATCTCCTGCCCTGAATCTCCTGCCCTGAAACTCATGCCCTGAATCACATGCCCTTAAACTCCTGCCCTGAATCTCATGCCTTGCAACTCATGCCCTGAATCACATGCACTGAATCTCCTGCCCTGAAACTCATGCCCTGAATCTCATGTCCAGAAAATCCTGCCCTGAAACTCATGTCCTGAATCTCATGCCCTGAAACTCCTGCCCTGAATCTCTTCTGCAGAAACTACAGCACTGAACTCCTGCCCTGAATCTACTGCCCTGAAAGTCATGCCCTGAATCACATGCCCTGAAACTCCTGCCCTGAATCTCATGTCCTGAAACTCCTGCCCTGAATCTAGTGCCCTGAATATCATGCCTTGAAACTCCTTCCCTGAATCTCGTTCCCTGAAACTACTGCCCTGAATCTCATGCCCTGAAACTAATGCCCTGAATCACATGCCCTAAAACTCCTGCGCTGAATTTCTTCTGCTGAAACTACAGCACTGAACTCCTGCCCTGAATCTCCTGCGCTGTAAGTCATGCCCTGAATCACATGCCCTGAAACTCCTGGCCTGAACATACTGCTTTGAATCTCATGCCCTGAATCACATCCCCAGAAACTCCTGCCCTGAATATCCTGCCCTAAAACTCATGCGCTGAATCTCATTCCCTGAAACTCCTGCCCTGAATCTCATGCCCTGAAACTCCTGTCCCAAATCTCCTGCCCTGAATCACATGCCCTGAAACTCCTGCCCTGAATCTCTTCTGCAGAACCTACAGCACAGAAACTCCTGCCCTGAAAGTCATGCCCTGAAACTCCTGCCCTGAATCTAGTGCCCTGAAACTCATGCCCTGAATATCATGCCCTGAAACTTCTGCCCTGAATCTAATGCTCTGAAACTCATGCCATGAAACTCCTGCCCTGAATCTCCTGCCCTGAAACTCATGCCCTGAATCACATGCCCTGAAACTCCTGCCCTGAATCTAGTGCCCTGAAGTTCATGCCCTGAATCTCATATCCAGAAACTCCTGCCTTGAAACTCATGTCCTGAATCTCATGCCCTGAAACTCCTGCCCTGAATGTCTTCTGCAGAAACTACAGCACCTAAACTCCTGCCCTGAATCTCCTGCCCTGAAAGTCATGCCCTGAATATCATGCCCAGAAACTCCTGCCCTGAAACTCATGTCCTGAATTTCATGCCCTGAAACTCCTGCCCTGAATCTCATGCCCTGAAACTAATGCCCTGAATTTCCTGCAATGAAACTCAGGCCATGAATCTCATGCCCTGAAACATCTGCCCTGAATCTACTGCTCTGAAACTCCTGCTCTGAATCTCCTGCTCTGAAACTCCTGCCCTGAATCTCTTCTGCAGAAACTACAGCACTGAAACTCCTGCCCTGAATCTTCTGCCCTGAAAGTCATGCCCTGAATCACATGCCCTGAAACTCCTGCCCTGAATCTCATGCCCTGAAACTCCTGCCCTGAATCTAGTGCCCTGAAACTCATGCCCTGAATATCATGCCCTGAAACTTCTGCCCTGAATCTAATGCTCTGAAACTCATGCCCTGAAACTCCTGCCCTGAATCTCATGCCCTGAAACTCATGCCCTGAATCACATGCCCTGAAACTCCTGCGCTGAATCTCTTCTGCAGAAACTACAGCACTGAACTCCTGCCCTGAATCTCCTGCGCTGTAAGTCATGCCCTGAATCACATGCCCTGAATCTACTACCCTGAAACTCAGGCCCTGAATCTCATGCCCTAAAACTCCTTTACTTAATCTCCTGCCCTGAATCCCCTGCCCTGAAACTCATGCCGTGAATCACATGCCCTGAAACTCCCGCCATGAATCTGCTGCCCTGAAACTCATGTCCTGAATCTCATGCCCTGAAACTCCTGCACTGAATCTCCAGCCCCGAATCTCAAGCTCTGAAACACAAGCCCTGAAACTCCTGCCCTGAAACTCCTGTCCCGAATCTCCTGCCCTGAATCACATGCCCTTAAACTCCTGCCTTGAATCTCTTCTGCAGAAACTATAGCACTGAAACTCCTGCCCTGAATCTCCTGCCCTGAAAGTCATGCCCTGAATCACATGCCCTGAAACTCCTGCCCTGAATATCCTGCCCTGAAAGTCATGCCCTGAATCACATGCCCTGAAACTCCTGCCCTGAATATCCTGCCCTGAAAGTCATGCCCTGAATCACATGCCCTGAAAATCCTGCCCTGAATCTAGTGACCTGAAACTCATGCCCTGAGTCTCAATCCCAGAAACTCCTGCCCTGAATCTCCTGCCCTGAAACTCATGCCCTGAATCTCATGTCCAGAAAGTCCTGCCCTGAAACTCATGTCCTGAATCTCATTCCCTGAAACTCCTGCCCTGAATCTCTTCTGCAGAAACTACAGCACTGAACTCCTGGCCTGAATCTCCTGCCCTGAAAGTCATGCCCTGAATCACATGCCCTGAAACTCCTGCCCTGAATCTCTTCTGCAGAAACTACAGCACTGAACTCCTGGCCTGAATCTCCTGCCCTGAAAGTCATGCCCTGAATCACATGCCTTGAAACTCCTTCCCTGAATCTCGATCCCTGAAACTACTGCCCTGAATCTCATGCCCTGAAACTAATGCCCTGAATCACATGCCCTAAAACTCCTGCGCTGAATCTCTTCTTCAGAAACTACAGCACTGAACTCCTGCCCAGAATCTCCTGCGTTGTAAGTCATGCCCTGAATCACATGCCCTGAATCTACTACCCTGAAACTCATGCCCTGAATCTCATGCCCTAAAATTCCTTTACTGAATCTCCTGCCCTGAATCTCCTGCCCTGAAACTCATGCACTGAATCACATGCCCTGAAACTCCTGCCATGAATCTCCTGCCCTGAAACTCATGCCCTGAATCTCATGCCCTGAAACTCCTGCACTGAATCTCAGCCCTGAATCTCAAGCCCTGAAACACAAGCCCTGAAACTCCTGCCCTGAAACTCCTGTCCCGAATCTCCTGCCCTGAATGACATGCCCTTAAACTCCTGCCTTGAATCTCTTCTGCAGAGACTACAGCACTGAAACTCCTGCCCTAAATCTCCTGCCCTGAAAGTCATGCCCTGAATCACATGCCCTGAAACTCCTGGCCTGAACATACTGCTTTGAATCTCATGCCCTGAATCACATCCCCAGAAACTCCTGCCCTGAATATCCTGCCCTAAAACTCATGCGCTGAATCTCATTCCCTGAAACTCCTGCCCTGAATCTCATGCCCTGAAAATCCTGTCCCAAATCTCCTGCCCTGAATCACATGCCCTGAAACTCCTGCCCTGAATCTCTTCTGCAGAACCTACAGCACAGAAACTCCTGCCCTGAAAGTCATGCCCTGAAACTCCTGCCCTGAATCTAGTGCCCTGAAACTCATGCCCTGAATATCATGCCCTGAAACTTCTGCCCTGAATCTAATGCTCTGAAACTCATGACATGAAACTCCTGCCCTGAATCTCCTGCCCTGAAACTCATGCCCTGAATCACATGCCCTGAAACTCCTGCCCTGAATCTAGTGCCCTGAAGTTCATGCCCTGAATCTCATATCCAGAAACTCCTGCCTTGAAACTCATGTCCTGAATCTCATGCCCTGAAACTCTTGCCCTGAATCTCTTCTGCAGAAACTACAGCACCTAAACTCCTGCCCTGAATCTCCTGCCCCGAAAGTCATGCCCTGAATATCATGCCCAGAAACTCCTGCCCTGAAACTCATGTCCTGAATTTCATGCCCTGAAACTCCTGCCCTGAATCTCATGCCCTGAAACTAATGCCCTGAATTTCCTGCAATGAAACTCAGGCCATGAATCTCATGCCCTGAAACATCTGCCCTGAATCTACTGCTCTGAAACTCCTGCTCTGAATCTCCTGCCCTGAAACTCCTGTCCCAGATCTCCTGCCCTGAATCACATGCCCTGAAACTCCTGCCCTGAATCTCTTCTGCAGAAACTACAGCACTGAAACTCCTGCCCTGTATCTTCTGCCCTGAAAGTCATGCCCTGAATCACATGCCCTGAAACTCCTGCCCTGAATCTCATGCCCTGAAACTCCTGCCCTGAATCTAGTGCCCTGAAACTCATGCCCTGAATATCATGCCCTGAAACTTCTGCCCTGAATCTAATGCTCTGAAACTCATGCCCTGAAACTCCTGCCCTGAATCTCATGCCCTGAAACTCATGCCCTGAATCACATGCCCTGAAACTCCTGCGCTGAATCTCTTCTGCAGAAACTACAGCACTGAACTCCTGCCCTGAATCTCCTGCGCTGTAAGTCATGCCCTGAATCACATGCCCTGAATCTACTACCCTGAAACTCATGCCCTGAATCTCATGCCCTAAAACTCCTTTACTTAATCTCCTGCCCTGAAACTCATGCCGTGAATCACATGCCCTGAAACTCCTGCCATGAATACCCTGCCCTGAAACTCATGCCCTGAATCTCATGCCCTGAAACTCCTGCACTGAATCTCCAGCCCCGAATTTCAAGCCCTGAAACACAAGCCCTGAAACTCCTGCCCTGAAACTCCTGCCCCGAATCTCCTGCCCTGAATGACATGCCCTTAAACTCCTGCCTTGAATCTCTTCTGCAGAAACTACAGCACTGAAACTCCTGCCCTGAATCTCCTGCCCTGAAAGTCATGCCCTGAATCACATGCCCTGAAACTCCTGCCCTGAATCTCATGTCCTGAAACTCCTGCCCTGAATCTAGTGCCCTGAAACTCATGCCCTGAATATCATGCCTTGAAACTCCTTCCCTGAATCTCGATCCCTGAAACTCCTGCCCTGAATATCCTGCCCTGAAAGTCATGCCCTGAATCACATGCCCTGAAAATCCTGCCCTGAATATAGTGACCTGAAGCTCATGCCCTGAATCTCAATCCCTGAAACTCCTGCCCTGAATCTCATGCCTTGCAACTCATGCCCTGAAACTCATGCCCTGAATCTCATGCCCTGAAACTAATGCCGTGAATCACATGCCCTAAAACTCCTGCGCTGAATGTCTTCTGCTGAAACTACAGCACTGAACTCCTGCCCTGAATCTCCTGCGCTGTAAGTCATGCCCTGAATCACATGCCCTGAATCTACTACCCTGAAACTCATGCCCTGAATCTGATGCCCTAAAACTCCTTTACTGAATCTCCTGCCCTGAATCTCCTGCCCTGAAACTCATGCCCTGAATCACATGCCCTTAAACTCCTGCCCTGAATCTCATGCCTTGCAACTCATGCCCTGAATCACATGCACTGAATCTCCTGCCCTGAAACTCATGCCCTGAATCTCATGTCCAGAAAATCCTGCCCTGAAACTCATGTCCTGAATCTCATGCCCTGAAACTCCTGCCCTGAATCTCTTCTGCAGAAACTACAGCACTGAACTCCTGCCCTGAATCTACTGCCCTGAAAGTCATGCCCTGAATCACATGCCCTGAAACTCCTGCCCTGAATCTCATGTCCTGAAACTCCTGCCCTGAATCTAGTGCCCTGAATATCATGCCTTGAAACTCCTTCCCTGAATCTCGTTCCCTGAAACTACTGCCCTGAATCTCATGCCCTGAAACTAATGCCCTGAATCACATGCCCTAAAACTCCTGCGCTGAATTTCTTCTGCTGAAACTACAGCACTGAACTCCTGCCCTGAATCTCCTGCGCTGTAAGTCATGCCCTGAATCACATGCCCTGAAACTCCTGCCCTGAATCTCCTGCCCTAAAAATCATGCGCTGAATCTCATTCCCTGAATCTCCTGCCCTGAATCTCATGCCTTGCAACTCATGCCCTGAATCTCATGCACTGAATCTCCTGCCCTTAAACTCATGCCCTGAATCTCATGCGCAGAAACTCCTGCCCTGAAACTCATGTCCTGAATTTCATGCCCTGAAACTCCTGCCCTGAATCTCATGCCCTGAAACTAATGCCCTGAATCTCCTGCAATGAAACTCAGGCCATGAATCTCATGCCCTGAAACTTCTGCCCTGAATCTACTGCTCTGAAACTCCTGCTCTGAATCTCCTGCCCTGAAACTCCTGTCCCAAATCTCCTGCCCTGAATCACATGCCCTGAAACTCCTGCCCTGAATCTCTTCTGCAGAAACTACAGCACTGAAACTCCTGCCCTAAATCTCCCGCCCTGAATCACATGCCTTGAAACTCCTGCCCTGAATCTCATGCCCTGAAACTCCTGCCCTGAATCTAGTGCCCTGAAACTCATGCCCTGAAACTCATGCCCTGAATCTCATGCCCTAAAACTCCTTTACTGAATCTCCTGCCCTGAATCTCCTGCCCTGAAACTCATGCCCTGAATCACATGCCCTTAAACTCCTGCCCTGAATCTCATGCCCTGAAACTCCTGCACGGAATCTCCAGCCCTGAATCTCAAGCCCTGAAACACAAGCCCTGAAACTCCTGCCCTGAAACTCCTGTCCCGAATCTCCTGCCCTGAATGACATGCCCTTAAACTCCTGCCTTGAATCTCTTCTGCAGAGACTACAGCACTGAAACTCCTGCCCTGAATCTCCTGCCCTGAAAGTCATTCCCTGAATCACATGCCCTGAAACTCCTGCCCTGAACATCCTGCCTTGAAACTCATGCCCTGAATCACATGCCCTGAAACTCCTGCCCTGAATTTAGTCACCTGAAACTCATGCCCTGATTCTCATGCCCTGAAACTCCTGCCCTGAACATCCTGCCTTGAAACTCATGCCCTGAATCACATGCCCTGAAACTCCTGCCCTGAATCTCCTGCCCTGAAAGTCATGCCCTCAATCACATGCCCTGAAACTCCTGCCCTGAATCTCATGTCCTGAAACTCCTTCCGTGAATTTAGTGCCCTGAAACTCATGCCTTGAATCTCATGCCCTGAAACTCCTGCACTGAATCTCCAGCCCTGAATCTCAAGCCCTGAAACACAAGCCCTGAAACTCCTGCCCTGAAATTCCTGTCCCGAATCTCCTGCCCTGAATCACATGCCCTTAAACTCCTGCCTTGAATCTCTTCTGCAGAGGCTACAGCACTGAAACTCCTGCCCTGAATCTCCTGCCCTGAAAGTCATGCCCTGAATCACATGCCCTGAAACTCCTGCCCTGAACATCCTGCTTTGAAACTCATGCCCTGAATCACATGCCCTGAAACTCCTACCCTGAATCTCTTCTGCAGAAACTACAGCACTGAAACTCCTGCCCTGAATCTCCTGCCCTGAAAGTCATGCCCTGAATCACATGCCCTGAAACTCCTGCCCTGAATCCCATGTCCTGAAACTCCTGCCCTGAATCTAGTGCCCTGAAACTCATGCCCTGAATATCATGCCTTGAAACTCCTTCCCTGAATCTCGATCCCTGAAACTACGGCCCTGAATCTCATGCCCTGAAACTAATGCCCTGAATCACATGCCATAAAACTCCTGCGCTGAATCTCTTCTGCTGAAACTACAGCACTGAACTCCGGCCCTGAATCTCCTGCGCTGTAAGTCATGCCCTGAATCACATGCACTGAATCTACTACCCTGAAACTCATGCCCTGAATCTCATGCCCTAAAACTCCTTTACTCAATCTCCTGCCTTGAATCTCCTGCCCTGAAATTCATGCCCTGAATCACATGCCCTGAATCTCATGCCCTAAAACTCCTGCCCTGAATCTCCTGCCCTGAAACTCATGCCCTGAATCACATGCCCAGAAACTCCTGCCATGAATCTCCTGCACTGAAACTCATGCCCTGAATCTCATGCCCTGAAGCTCCTGCACGGAATCTCCAGCCCTGAATCTCAAGCCCTGAAACACAAGCCCTGAAACTCCTGCCCTGAAACTCCTGTCCCGAATCTCCTGCCCTGAATGACATGCCCTTAAACTCCTGCCTTGAATCTCTTCTGCAGAGACTACAGCACTGAAACTCCTGCCCTGAAACTCCTGCCCTGAACATCCTGCCTTGAAACTCATGCCCTGAATCACATGCCCTGAAACTCCTGCCCTGAATTTAGTCACCTGAAACTCATGCCCTGATTCTCATGCCCTGAAACTCCTGCCCTGAACATCCTGCCTTGAAACTCATGCCCTGAATCACATGCCCTGAAACTCCTGCCCTGAATCTCTTCTGCAAAAACTACAGCACTGAAACTCCTGCCCTGAATCTCCTGCCCTGAAAGTCATGCCCTGAATCACATGCCCTGAAACTCCTGCCCTGAATCTCATGTCCTGAAACTCCTTCCGTGAATTTAGTGCCCTGAAACTCATGCCTTGAATCTCATGCCCTGAAACTCCTGCACTGAATCTCCAGCCCTGAATCTCAAGCCCTGAAACACAAGCCCTGAAACTCCTGCCCTGAAATTCCTGTCCCGAATCTCCTGCCCTGAATCACATGCCCTTAAACTCCTGCCTTGAATCTCTTCTGCAGAGGCTACAGCACTGAAACTCCTGCCCTGAATCTCCTGCCCTGAAAGTCATGCCCTGAATCACATGCCCTGAAACTCCTGCCCTGAACATCCTGCTTTGAAACTCATGCCCTGAATCACATGCCCTGAAACTCCTACCCTGAATCTCTTCTGCAGAAACTACAGCACTGAAACTCCTGCCCTGAATCTCCTGCCCTGAAAGTCATGCCCCGAATCACATGCCCTGAAACTCCTGCCCTGAATCTCATGTCCTGAAACTCCTGCCCTGAATCTAGTGCCCTGAAACTCATGCCCTGAATATCATGCCTTGAAACTCCTTCCCTGAATCTCGATCCCTGAAACTACGGCCCTGAATCTCATGCCCTGAAACTAATGCCCTGAATCACATGCCATAAAACTCCTGCGCTGAATCTCTTCTGCTGAAACTACAGCACTGAACTCCGGCCCTGAATCTCCTGCGCTGTAAGTCATGCCCTGAATCACATGCACTGAATCTACTACCCTGAAACTCATGCCCTGAATCTCATGCCCTAAAACTCCTTTACTGAATCTCCTGCCCTGAATCTCCTGCCCTGAAATTCATGCCCTGAATCACATGCCCTGAATCTCATGCCCTAAAACTCCTGCCCTGAATCTCATGCCCTGAATCACATGCCCTGAAACTCCTGCCCTGAATCTAGTGACCTGAAACTCATGCCCTGATTCTCATGCCCAGAAACTCCTGCCCTGAATCTCCTGCCCTGAAAGTCATGCCCTGAATCACATGCCCTGGAACACCTGCCCTGAATATCATGCCCTGAACCTCCTGCCCTGATTCCAGCGCCCTGAAACTCATGCCCTGAATATCATTCCTTGAAACTCCTTCCCTGATCTCGATCCCTGAAACTACTGCCCTGAATCTCATGCCCTGAAACTAATGCCCTGAATCACATGCCCTAAAACTCCTGCGCTGAATCTCTTCTGCAGAAACTACAGCACTGAACTCCTGCCCTGAATGTCCTGCGCTGTAAGTCATGCCCTGAATCACATGCCCTGAATCTACTATCCTGAAACTCATGCCCTGAATCTCATGCCCTAAAACTCCTTTACTGAATCTCCTGCCCTGAATCTCCTGCCCTGAAATTCATGCCCCTGAATCACATGCCCTGAAACTCCTGCCATGAATCTCCTGCATTGAAACTCATGGCCTGAATCTCATGCCCAGAAACTCCTGCACTGAATCTCCAGCCCTGAATCTCAAGCCCTGAAACACAAGCCCTGAAACTCCTACCCTGAAACTCCTGTCCCGAATCTCCTGCCCTGAATCACATGACCTTAAACTCCTGCCTTGAATCTCTTCTGCAGAGACTACAGCACTGAAACTCATGCCCTGAATGTCATTCCCTGAAACTCCTGCCCTGAATCTCATGCCTTGCAACTCATGCCCTGAATCTCATGCACTGAATCTCCTGCCCTGAAACTCATGCCCTGAATCTCATGTCCAGAAACTCCTGCCCTGAAACTCATGCCCTGAATCTCATGCCCTGAAACTCCTGCCCTGAATCTCTTCTGCAGAAACTACAGCACTGAAACTCCTGCCCTGAATCTCCTGCCCTTAAAGTCATGCCCTGAATCACATGCCCTGAAACTCCTGCCCAGAATCTCATGCCCTGAACCTCCTGCCCTGAATCTAGTGCCCTGAAACTCATGCCCTGAATATCATGCCTTGAAACTCCTTCCGTGAATCTCGATCCCTGAAACTACTGCCCTGAATCTCATGCCCTGAAACTAATGCCCTGAATCACATGCCCTGAAACTCCTGCGCTGAATCTCTTCTGCAGAAACTACAGCACTGAACTCCTGCCCTGAATCTCCTGCGCTGTAAGTCATGTCCTGAATCACATGCCCCGAATCTACTACCCTGAAACTCATGCCCTGAATCTCATGCCCTAAAACTCCTTTACTGAATCTCCTGCCCTGAATCTCCTGCCCTGAAACTCATGCCCTGAATCAGATGCCCTGAAACTCCTGCCATGAATCTCCTGCCCTGAAACTCATGCCCTGAATCTCATGCCCTGAAACTCCTGCACTGAATCTCCAGCCCTGAATCTCAAGCCCTGAAACACAAGCCCTGAAACTTTTGCCCTGAAACTCCTGTCCCGAATATCCTGCCCTGAATCACATGCCCTTAAACTCCTGCCTTGAATCTCTTCTGCAGAGACTACAGCACTGAAACTCCTGCCCTGAATCTCCTGCCCTGAAAGTTATGCCCTGAATCACATGCCCTGAAACTCCTGGCCTGAACATACTGCCTTGAAACTCATGCCCTGAATCACATGCCCTGAAACTCCTCCCATGAATCTAGTGACCTGAAACACATGCCCTGATTCTCATGCCCAGAAACTCCTGCACTGATTCTCCTGCCCTAAAACTCATGCGCTGAATCTCATTCCCTGAAACTCCTGCCCTGAATCTCATGCCTTGCAACTCATGCCCTGAATCTCATGCACTGAATCTCCTGCCCTTAAACTCTTGCACTGAATCTCATGACCAGAAACTCCTGCCCTGAAACTCATGTCCTGAATTTCATGCCCTGAAACTCCTGCCCTGAATCTCATGCCCTGAAACTAATGCCCTGAATCTCCTGCAATGAAACTCAGGCCATGAATCTCATGCCCTGAAACTTGTGCCCTGAATCTACTGCTCTGAAACTCCTGTCCCAAATCACCTGCCCTGAATCACATGCCCTGAAACTCCTGCCCTGAATCTCTTCTGCAGAAACTACAGCACTGAAACTCCTCCCCTGAATCTCCTGCCCTGAAAGTCATGCCCTAAATCACATGCCCTGAACCTCCTGCCCTGAATCTCATGCCCTGAAACTCCTGCCCTGAATCTAGTGCCCTGAAACTCATGCCCTGAATATCATGCCCTGAAACTTCTGCCCTGAATCTAATGCTCTGAAACTCATGCCCTGAAACTCCTGCCCTGAATCTCCTGCCCTGAAACTAATGCCCTGAATCACATGCCCTGAAACTCCTGCGCTGAATCTCTTCTGCAGAAACTACAGCACTGAACTCCTGCCCTGAATCTCCTGCGCTGTAAGTCATGCCCTGAATCACATGCCCTGAATCTACAACCCTGAAACTCATGCCCTGAATCTCATGCCCTAAAACTCCTTTACTGAATCTCCTGCCCGGAATCTCTTCTGCAGAAGCTACAGCACTGAAACTCCTGCCCTGATTCTAGTGCCCTGAAACTCATGCCCTGAATATCATGCCCTGAAACTTCTGCCCTGAACCTAATGCTCTGAAACTCATGCCATGAAACTCCTGCCCTGAATCTCCTGCCCTGAAACTCATGCCCTGAATCACATGCCCTGAAACTCCTGCCCTGAATCTAGTGCCCTGAAACTCATGCCCTGAATCTCATGTCCAGAAACTCCTGCCCTGAAACTCATGTCCTGAATCTCATGCCCTGAAACTCCTGCCCTGAATCTCTTCTGCAGAATCTACAGCACCTAAACTCCTGCCCTGAATCTCCTGTCCTGAAAGTCATGCCCTGAATCTCATGCCCAGAAACTCCTGCCCTGAAACTCATGTCCTGATTTTCATGCCCTGAAACTCCTGTCCCAAATCTCCTGCCCTGAATGACATGCCCTTAAACTCCTGCCTTGAATCTCTTCTGCAGAGACTACAGCACTGAAACTCCTGCCCTGAAAGTCATTCCCTGAATCACATGCCCTGAAACTCCTGCCCTGAATATCCTGCCCTAAAACTCATGCGCTGAATCTCATTCCCTGAAACTCCTGCCCTGAATCTCATGCCCTGAAACTCCTGTCCCAAATCTCCTGCCCTGAATCACATGCCCTGAAACTCCTGCCCTGAATCTCTTCTGCAGAAGCTACAGCACAGAAACTCCTGCCCTGAAAGTCATGCCCTGAAACTCCTGCCCTGAATCTAGTGCCCTGAAACTCATGCCCTGAATATCATGCCCTGAAACTTCTGCCCTGAATCTAATGCTCTGAAACTCATGCCATGAAACTCCTGCCCTGAATCTCCTGCCCTGAAACTCATGCCCTGAATCACATGCCCTGAAACTCCTGCCCTGAATCTAGTGCCCTGAAGTTCATGCCCTGAATCTCATATCCAGAAACTCCTGCCTTGAAACTCATGTCCTGAATCTCATGCCCTGAAACTCCTGCCCTGAATGTCTTCTGCAGAAACTACAGCACCTAAACTCCTGCCCTGAATCTCCTGCCCTGAAAGTCATGCCCTGAATATCATGCCCAGAAACTCCTGCCCTGAAACTCATGTCCTGAATTTCATGCCCTGAAACTCCTGCCCTGAATCTCATGCCCTGAAACTAATGCCCTGAATTTCCTGCAATGAAACTCAGGCCATGAATCTCATGCCCTGAAACATCTGCCCTGAATCTACTGCTCTGAAACTCCTGCTCTGAATCTCCTGCCCTGAAACTCCTGCCCTGAATCTCTTCTGCAGAAACTACAGCACTGAAACTCCTGCCCTGAATCTTCTGCCCTGAAAGTCATGCCCTGAATCACATGCCCTGAAACTCCTGCCCTGAATCTCATGCCCTGAAACTCCTGCCCTGAATCTAGTGCCCTGAAACTCATGCCCTGAATATCATGCCCTGAAACTTCTGCCCTGAATCTAATGCTCTGAAACTCATGCCCTGAAACTCCTGCCCTGAATCTCATGCCCTGAAACTCATGCCCTGAATCACATGCCCTGAAACTCCTGCGCTGAATCTCTTCTGCAGAAACTACAGCACTGAACTCCTGCCCTGAATCTCCTGCGCTGTAAGTCATGCCCTGAATCACATGCCCTGAATCTACTACCCTGAAACTCAGGCCCTGAATCTCATGCCCTAAAACTCCTTTACTTAATCTCCTGCCCTGAATCCCCTGCCCTGAAACTCATGCCGTGAATCACATGCCCTGAAACTCCCGCCATGAATCTGCTGCCCTGAAACTCATGTCCTGAATCTCATGCCCTGAAACTCCTGCACTGAATCTCCAGCCCCGAATCTCAAGCTCTGAAACACAAGCCCTGAAACTCCTGCCCTGAAACTCCTGTCCCGAATCTCCTGCCCTGAATGACATGCCCTTAAACTCCTGCCTTGAATCTCTTCTGCAGAAACTATAGCACTGAAACTCCTGCCCTGAATCTCCTGCCCTGAAAGTCATGCCCTGAATCACATGCCCTGAAACTCCTGCCCTGAATATCCTGCCCTGAAAGTCATGCCCTGAATCACATGCCCTGAAACTCCTGCCCTGAATATCCTGCCCTGAAAGTCATGCCCTGAATCACATGCCCTGAAAATCCTGCCCTGAATCTAGTGACCTGAAACTCATGCCCTGAGTCTCAATCCCAGAAACTCCTGCACTGAATCTCCTGCCCTAAAACTCATGCCCTGAATCTCATGCACTGAATCTCCTGCCCTGAAACTCATGCCCTGAATCTCATGTCCAGAAAGTCCTGCCCTGAAACTCATGTCCTGAATCTCATTCCCTGAAACTCCTGCCCTGAATCTCTTCTGCAGAAACTACAGCACTGAACTCCTGGCCTGAATCTCCTGCCCTGAAAGTCATGCCCTGAATCACATGCCCTGAAACTCCTGCCCTGAATCTCTTCTGCAGAAACTACAGCACTGAACTCCTGGCCTGAATCTCCTGCCCTGAAAGTCATGCCCTGAATCACATGCCTTGAAACTCCTTCCCTGAATCTCGATCCCTGAAACTACTGCCCTGAATCTCATGCCCTGAAACTAATGCCCTGAATCACATGCCCTAAAACTCCTGCGCTGAATCTCTTCTGCAGAAACTACAGCACTGAACTCCTGCCCAGAATCTCCTGCGTTGTAAGTCATGCCCTGAATCACATGCCCTGAATCTACTACCCTGAAACTCATGCCCTGAATCTCATGCCCTAAAATTCCTTTACTGAATCTCCTGCCCTGAATCTCCTGCCCTGAAACTCATGCACTGAATCACATGCCCTGAAACTCCTGCCATGAATCTCCTGCCCTGAAACTCATGCCCTGAATCTCATGCCCTGAAACTCCTGCACTGAATCTCAGCCCTGAATCTCAAGCCCTGAAACACAAGCCCTGAAACTCCTGCCCTGAAACTCCTGTCCCGAATCTCCTGCCCTGAATGACATGCCCTTAAACTCCTGCCTTGAATCTCTTCTGCAGAGACTACAGCACTGAAACTCCTGCCCTAAATCTCCTGCCCTGAAAGTCATGCCCTGAATCACATGCCCTGAAACTCCTGGCCTGAACATACTGCTTTGAATCTCATGCCCTGAATCACATCCCCAGAAACTCCTGCCCTGAATATCCTGCCCTAAAACTCATGCGCTGAATCTCATTCCCTGAAACTCCTGCCCTGAATCTCATGCCCTGAAAATCCTGTCCCAAATCTCCTGCCCTGAATCACATGCCCTGAAACTCCTGCCCTGAATCTCTTCTGCAGAACCTACAGCACAGAAACTCCTGCCCTGAAAGTCATGCCCTGAAACTCCTGCCCTGAATCTAGTGCCCTGAAACTCATGCCCTGAATATCATGCCCTGAAACTTCTGCCCTGAATCTAATGCTCTGAAACTCATGACATGAAACTCCTGCCCTGAATCTCCTGCCCTGAAACTCATGCCCTGAATCACATGCCCTGAAACTCCTGCCCTGAATCTAGTGCCCTGAAGTTCATGCCCTGAATCTCATATCCAGAAACTCCTGCCTTGAAACTCATGTCCTGAATCTCATGCCCTGAAACTCCTGCCCTGAATCTCTTCTGCAGAAACTACAGCACCTAAACTCCTGCCCTGAATCTCCTGCCCCGAAAGTCATGCCCTGAATATCATTCCCAGAAACTCCTGCCCTGAAACTCATGTCCTGAATTTCATGCCCTGAAACTCCTGCCCTGAATCTCATGCCCTGAAACTAATGCCCTGAATTTCCTGCAATGAAACTCAGGCCATGAATCTCATGCCCTGAAACATCTGCCCTGAATCTACTGCTCTGAAACTCCTGCTCTGAATCTCCTGCCCTGAAACTCCTGTCCCAGATCTCCTGCCCTGAATCACATGCCCTGAAACTCCTGCCCTGAATCTCTTCTGCAGAAACTACAGCACTGAAACTCCTGCCCTGTATCTTCTGCCCTGAAAGTCATGCCCTGAATCACATGCCCTGAAACTCCTGCCCTGAATCTCATGCCCTGAAACTCCTGCCCTGAATCTAGTGCCCTGAAACTCATGCCCTGAATATCATGCCCTGAAACTTCTGCCCTGAATCTAATGCTCTGAAACTCATGCCCTGAAACTCCTGCCCTGAATCTCATGCCCTGAAACTCATGCCCTGAATCACATGCCCTGAAACTCCTGCGCTGAATCTCTTCTGCAGAAACTACAGCACTGAACTCCTGCCCTGAATCTCCTGCGCTGTAAGTCATGCCCTGAATCACATGCCCTGAATCTACTACCCTGAAACTCATGCCCTGAATCTCATGCCCTAAAACTCCTTTACTTAATCTCCTGCCCTGAAACTCATGCCGTGAATCACATGCCCTGAAACTCCTGCCATGAATACCCTGCCCTGAAACTCATGCCCTGAATCTCATGCCCTGAAACTCCTGCACTGAATCTCCAGCCCCGAATTTCAAGCCCTGAAACACAAGCCCTGAAACTCCTGCCCTGAAACTCCTGTCCCGAATCTCCTGCCCTGAATGACATGCCCTTAAACTCCTGCCTTGAATCTCTTCTGCAGAAACTACAGCACTGAAACTCCTGCCCTGAATCTCCTGCCCTGAAAGTCATGCCCTGAATCACATGCCCTGAAACTCCTGCCCTGAATCTCATGTCCTGAAACTCCTGCCCTGAATCTAGTGCCCTGAAACTCATGCCCTGAATATCATGCCTTGAAACTCCTTCCCTGAATCTCGATCCCTGAAACTCCTGCCCTGAATATCCTGCCCTGAAAGTCATGCCCTGAATCACATGCCCTGAAAATCCTGCCCTGAATATAGTGACCTGAAGCTCATGCCCTGAGTCTCATGCCCAGAAACTCCTGCCCTGAATCTCCTGCCCTAAAACTCATGCCCTGAATCTCAATCCCTGAAACTCCTGCCCTGAATCTCATGCCTTGCAACTCATGCCCTGAAACTCATGCCCTGAATCTCATGCCCTGAAACTAATGCCGTGAATCACATGCCCTAAAACTCCTGCGCTGAATGTCTTCTGCTGAAACTACAGCACTGAACTCCTGCCCTGAATCTCCTGCGCTGTAAGTCATGCCCTGAATCACATGCCCTGAATCTACTACCCTGAAACTCATGCCCTGAATCTGATGCCCTAAAACTCCTTTACTGAATCTCCTGCCCTGAATCTCCTGCCCTGAAACTCATGCCCTGAATCACATGCCCTTAAACTCCTGCCCTGAATCTCATGCCTTGCAACTCATGCCCTGAATCACATGCACTGAATCTCCTGCCCTGAAACTCATGCCCTGAATCTCATGTCCAGAAAATCCTGCCCTGAAACTCATGTCCTGAATCTCATGCCCTGAAACTCCTGCCCTGAATCTCTTCTGCAGAAACTACAGCACTGAACTCCTGCCCTGAATCTACTGCCCTGAAAGTCATGCCCTGAATCACATGCCCTGAAACTCCTGCCCTGAATCTCATGTCCTGAAACTCCTGCCCTGAATCTAGTGCCCTGAATATCATGCCTTGAAACTCCTTCCCTGAATCTCGTTCCCTGAAACTACTGCCCTGAATCTCATGCCCTGAAACTAATGCCCTGAATCACATGCCCTAAAACTCCTGCGCTGAATTTCTTCTGCTGAAACTACAGCACTGAACTCCTGCCCTGAATCTCCTGCGCTGTAAGTCATGCCCTGAATCACATGCCCTGAAACTCCTGCACTGAATCTCATGCCCTGAACCTCCTGCCCTGATTCTAGCGCCCTGAAACTAATGCCCTGAAACTCCTGCCATGAATCTCCTGCACTGAAACTCATGCCCTGAATCTCATGCCCTGAAACTCCTGCACTGAATCTCCAGCCCTGAATCTCAAGCCCTGAAACACAAGGCCTGAAACTCCTGCCCTGAAACTCCTGTCCCGAATCTCCTGCCCTGAATCACATGCCCTTAAACGCCTGCCTTGAATCTCTTCTGCAGAGACTACAGCACTGAAACTCCTGCCCTGAATATCCTGCCCTGAAAGTCATGCCCTGAATCACATGCCCTGAAACTCCTGCCCTGACATCCTGCCTTGAAACTCATGCCCTGAATCACATGCCCTGAAACTCCTGCCCTGAATCTCTTCTGCAGAAACTACAGCACCTAAACTCCTGCCCTGAATCTCCTGCCCTGAAAGTCATGCGCTGAATCTCATGCCCTGAAACTCATGCCCTGAATCACATGCCCTGAAACTCCTGCGCTGAATCTCTTCTGCAGAAACTACAGCACTGAACTCCTGCCCTGAATCTCCTGCGCTGTAAGTCATGCCCTGAATCACATGCCCTGAATCTACTACCCTGAAACTCAGGCCCTGAATCTCATGCCCTAAAACTCCTTTACTTAATCTCCTGCCCTGAATCCCCTGCCCTGAAACTCATGCCGTGAATCACATGCCCTGAAACTCCCGCCATGAATCTGCTGCCCTGAAACTCATGTCCTGAATCGCATGCCCTGAAACTCCTGCACTGAATCTCCAGCCCCGAATCTCAAGCTCTGAAACACAAGCCCTGAAACTCCTGCCCTGAAACTCCTGTCCCGAATCTCCTGCCCTG
Organism: Mobula birostris; assembly: GCF_030028105.1. NCBI lineage: Eukaryota > Metazoa > Chordata > Chondrichthyes > Myliobatiformes > Myliobatidae > Mobula > Mobula birostris. The sequence goes on from NW_027278647.1 coordinate 53,454, forward strand.
AATGACATGCCCTTAAACTCCTGCCTTGAATCTCTTCTGCAGAAACTATAGCACTGAAACTCCTGCCCTGAATCTCCTGCCCTGAAAGTCATGCCCTGAATCACATGCCCTGAAACTCCTGCCCTGAATATCCTGCCCTGAAAGTCATGCCCTGAATCACATGCCCTGAAACTCCTGCCCTGAATATCCTGCCCTGAAAGTCATGCCCTGAATCACATGCCCTGAAAATCCTGCCCTGAATCTAGTGACCTGAAACTCATGCCCTGAGTCTCAATCCCAGAAACTCCTGCCCTGAATCTCCTGCCCTAAAACTCATGCCCTGAATCTCATGCACTGAATCTCCTGCCCTGAAACTCATGCCCTGAATCTCATGTCCAGAAAGTCCTGCCCTGAAACTCATGTCCTGAATCTCATTCCCTGAAACTCCTGCCCTGAATCTCTTCTGCAGAAACTGCAGCACTGAACTCCTGGCCTGAATCTCCTGCCCTGAAAGTCATGCCCTGAATCACATGCCCTGAAACTCCTGCCCTGAATCTCTTCTGCAGAAACTACAGCACTGAACTCCTGGCCTGAATCTCCTGCCCTGAAAGTCATGCCCTGAATCACATGCCTTGAAACTCCTTCCCTGAATCTCGATCCCTGAAACTACTGCCCTGAATCTCATGCCCTGAAACTAATGCCCTGAATCACATGCCCTAAAACTCCTGCGCTGAATCTCTTCTTCAGAAACTACATAACTGAACTCCTGCCCAGAATCTCCTGCGTTGTAAGTCATGCCCTGAATCACATGCCCTGAATCTACTACCCTGAAACTCATGCCCTGAATCTCATGCCCTAAAATTCCTTTACTGAATCTCCTGCCCTGAATCTCCTGCCCTGAAACTCATGCACTGAATCACATGCCCTGAAACTCCTGCCATGAATCTCCTGCCCTGAAACTCATGCCCTGAATCTCATGCCCTGAAACTCCTGCACTGAATCTCAGCCCTGAATCTCAAGCCCTGAAACACAAGCCCTGAAACTCCTGCCCTGAAACTCCTGTCCCGAATCTCCTGCCCTGAATGACATGCCCTTAAGCTCCTGCCTTGAATCTCTTCTGCAGAGACTACAGCACTGAAACTCCTGCCCTAAATCTCCTGCCCTGAAAGTCATGCCCTGAATCACATGCCCTGAAACTCCTGGCCTGAACATACTGCTTTGAATCTCATGCCCTGAATCACATCCCCAGAAACTCCTGCCCTGAATATCCTGCCCTAAAACTCATGCGCTGAATCTCATTCCCTGAAACTCCTGCCCTGAATCTCATGCCCTGAAAATCCTGTCCCAAATCTCCTGCCCTGAATCACATGCCCTGAAACTCCTGCCCTGAATCTCTTCTGCAGAACCTACAGCACAGAAACTCCTGCCCTGAAAGTCATGCCCTGAATATCATGCCCTGAAACTTCTGCCCTGAATCTAATGCTCTGAAACTCATGACATGAAACTCCTGCCCTGAATCTCCTGCCCTGAAACTCATGCCCTGAATCACATGCCCTGAAACTCCTGCCCTGAATCTAGTGCCCTGAAGTTCATGCCCTGAATCTCATATCCAGAAACTCCTGCCTTGAAACTCATGTCCTGAATCTCATGCCCTGAAACTCCTGCCCTGAATCTCTTCTGCAGAAACTACAGCACCTAAACTCCTGCCCTGAATCTCCTGCCCCGAAAGTCATGCCCTGAATATCATGCCCAGAAACTCCTGCCCTGAAACTCATGTCCTGAATTTCATGCCCTGAAACTCCTGCCCTGAATCTCATGCCCTGAAACTAATGCCCTGAATTTCCTGCAATGAAACTCAGGCCATGAATCTCATGCCCTGAAACATCTGCCCTGAATCTACTGCTCTGAAACTCCTGCTCTGAATCTCCTGCCCTGAAACTCCTGTCCCAGATCTCCTGCCCTGAATCACATGCCCTGAAACTCCTGCCCTGAATCTCTTCTGCAGAAACTACAGCACTGAAACTCCTGCCCTGTATCTTCTGCCCTGAAAGTCATGCCCTGAATCACATGCCCTGAAACTCCTGCCCTGAATCTCATGCCCTGAAACTCCTGCCCTGAATCTAGTGCCCTGAAACTCATGCCCTGAATATCATGCCCTGAAACTTCTGCCCTGAATCTAATGCTCTGAAACTCATGCCCTGAAACTCCTGCCCTGAATCTCATGCCCTGAAACTCATGCCCTGAATCACATGCCCTGAAACTCCTGCGCTGAATCTCTTCTGCAGAAACTACAGCACTGAACTCCTGCCCTGAATCTCCTGCGCTGTAAGTCATGCCCTGAATCACATGCCCTGAATCTACTACCCTGAAACTCATGCCCTGAATCTCATGCCCTAAAACTCCTTTACTTAATCTCCTGCCCTGAAACTCATGCCGTGAATCACATGCCCTGAAACTCCTGCCATGAATACCCTGCCCTGAAACTCATGCCCTGAATCTCATGCCCTGAAACTCCTGCACTGAATCTCCAGCCCCGAATTTCAAGCCCTGAAACACAAGCCCTGAAACTCCTGCCCTGAAACTCCTGCCCCGAATCTCCTGCCCTGAATGACATGCCCTTAAACTCCTGCCTTGAATCTCTTCTGCAGAAACTACAGCACTGAAACTCCTGCCCTGAATCTCCTGCCCTGAAAGTCATGCCCTGAATCACATGCCCTGAAACTCCTGCCCTGAATCTCATGTCCTGAAACTCCTGCCCTGAATCTAGTGCCCTGAAACTCATGCCCTGAATATCATGCCTTGAAACTCCTTCCCTGAATCTCGATCCCTGAAACTCCTGCCCTGAATATCCTGCCCTGAAAGTCATGCCCTGAATCACATGCCCTGAAAATCCTGCCCTGAATATAGTGACCTGAAGCTCATGCCCTGAGTCTCATGCCCAGAAACTCCTGCCCTGAATCTCCTGCCCTAAAACTCATGCCCTGAATCTCAATCCCTGAAACTCCTGCCCTGAATCTCATGCCTTGCAACTCATGCCCTGAAACTCATGCCCTGAATCTCATGCCCTGAAACTAATGCCGTGAATCACATGCCCTAAAACTCCTGCGCTGAATGTCTTCTGCTGAAACTACAGCACTGAACTCCTGCCCTGAATCTCCTGCGCTGTAAGTCATGCCCTGAATCACATGCCCTGAATCTACTACCCTGAAACTCATGCCCTGAATCTGATGCCCTAAAACTCCTTTACTGAATCTCCTGCCCTGAATTTCCTTCCTGAAACTCATGCCCTGAATCACATGCCCTTAAACTCCTGCCCTGAATCTCATGCCTTGCAACTCATGCCCTGAATCACATGCACTGAATCTCCTGCCCTGAAACTCATGCCCTGAATCTCATGTCCAGAAAATCCTGCCCTGAAACTCATGTCCTGAATCTCATGCCCTGAAACTCCTGCCCTGAATCTCTTCTGCAGAAACTACAGCACTGAACTCCTGCCCTGAATCTACTGCCCTGAAAGTCATGCCCTGAATCACATGCCCTGAAACTCCTGCCCTGAATCTCATGTCCTGAAACTCCTGCCCTGAATCTAGTGCCCTGAATATCATGCCTTGAAACTCCTTCCCTGAATCTCGTTCCCTGAAACTACTGCCCTGAATCTCATGCCCTGAAACTAATGCCCTGAATCACATGCCCTAAAACTCCTGCGCTGAATTTCTTCTGCTGAAACTACAGCACTGAACTCCTGCCCTGAATCTCCTGCGCTGTAAGTCATGCCCTGAATCACATGCCCTGAAACTCCTGCCCTGAATCTCATGCCCTGAACCTCCTGCCCTGATTCTAGCGCCCTGAAACTCATGCCCTGAAACTCCTGCCATGAATCTCCTGCACTGAAACTCATGCCCTGAATCTCATGCCCTGAAACTCCTGCACTGAATCTCCAGCCCTGAATCTCAAGCCCTGAAACACAAGGCCTGAAACTCCTGCCCTGAAACTCCTGTCCCGAATCTCCTGCTCTGAATCACATGCCCTTAAACGCCTGCCTTGAATCTCTTCTGCAGAGACTACAGCACTGAAACTCCTGCCCTGAATATCCTGCCCTGAAAGTCATGCCCTGAATCACATGCCCTGAAACTCCTGCCCTGACATCCTGCCTTGAAACTCATGCCCTGAATCACATGCCCTGAAACTCCTGCCCTGAATCTCTTCTGCAGAAACTACAGCACCTAAACTCCTGCCCTGAATCTCCTGCCCTGAAAGTCATGCCCTGAATCACATGCCCTGAAACTCCTGCCCTGAATCTCATGTCCTGAAACTCCTGCCCTGAATCTAGTGCCCTGAAACTCATGCCCTGAATATCATGCCTTGAAACTCCTTCCCTGAATCTCGTTCCCTGAAACTACTGCCCTGAATCTCATGCCCTGAAACTAATGCCCTGAATCACATGCCCTAAAACTCCTGCGCTGAATTTCTTCTGCTGAAACTACAGCACTGAACTCCTGCCCTGAATCTCCTGCGCTGTAAGTCATGCCCTGAATCACATGCCCTGAAACTCCTGCCCTGAATCTCATGCCCTGAACCTCCTGCCCTGATTCTAGCGCCCTGAAACTCATGCCCTGAAACTCCTGCCATGAATCTCCTGCACTGAAACTCATGCCCTGAATCTCATGCCCTGAAACTCCTGCACTGAATCTCCAGCCCTGAATCTCAAGCCCTGAAACACAAGGCCTGAAACTCCTGCCCTGAAACTCCTGTCCCGAATCTCCTGCCCTGAATCACATGCCCTTAAACGCCTGCCTTGAATTTCTTCTGCAGAGACTACAGCACTGAAACTCCTGCCCTGAATATCCTGCCCTGAAAGTCATGCCCTGAATCACATGCCCTGAAACTCCTGCCCTGACATCCTGCCTTGAAACTCATGCCCTGAATCACATGCCCTGAAACTCCTGCCCTGAATCTCTTCTGCAGAAACTACAGCACCTAAACTCCTGCCCTGAATCTCCTGCCCTGAAAGTCATGCCCTGAATCACATGCCCTGAAACTCCTGCCCTGAATCTCATGTCCTGAAACTCCTGCCCTGAATCTAGTGCCCTGAAACTCATGCCCTGAATATCATGCCTTGAAACTCCTTCCCTGAATCTCGTTCCCTGAAACTACTGCCCTGAATCTCATGCCCTGAAACTAATGCCCTGAATCACATGCCCTAAAACTCCTGCGCTGAATTTCTTCTGCTGAAACTACAGCACTGAACTCCTGCCCTGAATCTCCTGCGCTGTAAGTCATGCCCTGAATCACATGCCCTGAAACTCCTGCCCTGAATCTCACGCCCTGAACCTCCTGCCCTGATTCTAGCGCCCTGAAACTCATGCCCTGAAACTCCTGCCATGAATCTCCTGCACTGAAACTCATGCCCTGAATCTCATGCCCTGAAACTCCTGCACTGAATCTCCAGCCCTGAATCTCAAGCCCTGAAACACAAGGCCTGAAACTCCTGCCCTGAAACTCCTGTCCCGAATCCCCTGCCCTGAATCACATGCCCTTAAACGCCTGCCTTGAATCTCTTCTGCAGAGACTACAGCACTGAAACTCCTGCCCTGAATATCCTGCCCTGAAAGTCATGCCCTGAATCACATGCCCTGAAACTCCTGACCTGACATCCTGCCTTGAAACTCATGCCCTGAATCACATGCCCTGAAACTCCTGCCCTGAATCTCTTCTGCAGAAACTACAGCACCTAAACTCCTGCCCTGAATCTCCTGCCCTGAAAGTCATGCCCTGAATCACATGCCCTGAAACTCCTGCCCTGAATCTCATGTCCTGAAACTCCTGCCCTGAATCTAGTGCCCTGAAACTCATGCCCTGAATATCATGCCTTGAAACTCCTTCCCTGAATCTCGTTCCCCGAAACTACTGCCCTGAATCTCATGCCCTGAAACTAATGCCCTGAATCACATGCCCTAAAACTCCTGCGCTGAATCTCTTCTGCTGAAACTACAGCACTGAACTCCGGCCCTGAATCTCCTGCGCTGTAAGTCATGCCCTGAATCACATGCCCTGAATCTACTACCCTGAAACTCATGCCCTGAATCTCATGCCCTAAAACACCTTTACTGAATCTCCTGCCCTGAATCTCCTGCCCTGAAACTCATGCCCTGAATCACATGCCCTTAAACTCCTGCCCTGAATCTCATGCCCTAAAACTCCTGCACTGAATCTCCAGCCCTGAATCTCAAGCCCTGAAACACAAGCCCTGAAACTCCTGCCCTGAAACTCCTGTCCCGAATCTCCTGCCCTGAATCACATGCCCTTAAACTCCTGCCTTGAATCTCTTCTGCAGAGACTACAGCACTGAAACTCCTGCCCTGAAAGTCATTCCCTGAATCACATGCCCTGATACTCCTGCCCTGAACATCCTGCCTTGAAACTCATGCCCTGAATCACATGCCCTGAAACTCCTGCCCTGAATCTAGTGACCTGAAACTCATGCCCTGATTCTCATGCCCAGAAACTCCTGCCCTGAATCTCCTGCCTTAAAACTCATGCCCTGAATCTCATTCCCTGAAACTCCTGCCCTGAATCTCATGGCTTGCAACTCATGCCCTGAATCTCATCCAATGAATCTCCTGCCCTGAAACTCATGCTTTGAATCTCATGTCCAGAAACTCCTGCCCTGAAACTCATGTCCTGAATCTCATGCCCTGAAACTCCTGCCCTGAATCTCTTCTGCAAACACTACAGCACTGAAACTCCTGCCCTGAATCTCCTGCCCTGAAATTCATGCCCTGAATCACATGCCCTGAAACTCCTGCCCTGAATCTCATGCCCTGAACCTCCTGTCCTGATTCTAGCGCCCTGAAACTCATGCCCTGAATATCATGCCTTGAAACTCCTTCCCTGAATCTCGATCCCTGAAACTACTGCCCTGAATCTCATGCCCTGAAACTAATGCCCTGAATCACATGCCCTAAAACTCCTGCGCTGAATCTCTTCTGCAGAAACTACAGCACTGAACTCCTGCCCTGAATCTCCTGCGCTGTAAGTCATGCCCTGAATCACATGCCCTGAATCTACTACCCTGAAACTCATGCCCTGAATCTCATGCCCTAAAACTCCTTTACTGAATCTCCTGCCCTGAATCTCCTGCCCTGAAACTCATGCCCTGAATCACATGCCCAGAAACTCCTGCCATGAATCTCCTGCACTGAAAGTCATGCCCTGAATCTCATGCCCTGAAACTCCTGCACGGAATCTCCAGCCCTGAATCTCAAGCCCTGAAACACAAGCCCTGAAACTCCTGCCCTGAAACTCCTGTCCCGAATCTCCTGCCCTGAATCACATGACCTTAAACTCCTGCCTTGAATCTCTTCTGCAGAGACTACAGCACTGAAACTCCTGCCCTGAATCTCCTGCCCTGAAAGTCATGCCCTGAATCACATGCCCTAAAACTCCTGCCCTGAACATCCTGCCTTGAAACTCATGCCCTGAATCACATGCCCTGAATCTCCTGCCCTGAATCTAGTGACCTGAAACTCATGCCCTGATTCTCAGGCCCTGAAACTAATGCCCTGAATCACACGCCCTAAAACTCCTGCGCTGAATCTCTTCTGCAGAAACTACAGCACTGAACTCCTGCCCTGAATCTCCTGCGCTGTAAGTCATGCCCTGAATCACATGCCCTGAATCTACTACCCTGAAACTCATACCCTGAATCTGATGCCCTAAAACTCCTTTACTGAATCTCCTGCCCTGAATCTCCTGCCCTGAAACTCATGCCCTGAATCACATGCCCAGAAACTCCTGCCATGAATCTCCTGCACTGAAACTCATGCCCTGAATCTCATGCCCTGAAGCTCCTGCACGGAATCTCCAGCCCTGAATCTCAAGCCCTGAAACACAAGCCCTGAAACTCCTGCCCTGAAACTCCTGTCCCGAATCTCCTGCCCTGAATCACATGACCTTAAACTCCTGCCTTGAATCTCTTCTGCAGAGACTACAGCACTGAAACTCCTGCCCTGAATCTCCTGCCCTGAAAGTCATGCCCTGAATCACATGCCCTGAAACTCCTGCCCTGAACATCCTGCCTTGAAACTCATGCCCTGAATCACATGTTCTGAAACTCCTGCCCTGAATCTCTTCTGCAGAAACTACAGTACTGAAACTCCTGCCCTGAAAGTCATGCCCTGAATCACATGCCCTGAAACTCCTGCCCTGAATCTCATGTCCTGAAACTCCTGCCCTGAATCTAGTGCCCTGAAACTCATGCCCTGAATATCATGCCTTGAAACTCCTTCCCTGAATCTCGTTCCCTGAAACTACTGCCCTGAATCTCATGCCCTGAAACTAATGCCCTGAATCACATGCCCTAAAACTCCTGCGCTGAATGTCTTCTGCTGAAACTACAGCACTGAACTCCTGCCCTGAATCTCCTGCGCTGTAAGTCATGCGCTGAATCACATGCCCTGAATCTACTACCCTGAAACTCATGCTCTGAATCTGATGCCCTAAAACTCCTTTACTGAATCTCCTGCCCTGAATCTCCTGCCCTGAAACTCATGCCCTGAATCACATGCCCTTAAACTCCTGCCCTGAATCTCATGCCTTGCAACTCATGCCCTGAATCACATGCACTGAATCTCCTGCCCTGAAACTCATGCCCTGAATCTCATGTCCAGAAAATCCTGCCCTGAAACTCATGTCCTGAATCTCATGCCCTGAAACTCCTGCCCTGAATCTCTTCTGCAGAAACTACAGCACTGAACTCCTGCCCTGAATCTACTGCCCTGAAAGTCATGCCCTGAATCACATGCCCTGAAACTCCTGCCCTGAATCTCATGTCCTGAAACTCCTGCCCTGAATCTAGTGCCCTGAATATCATGCCTTGAAACTCCTTCCCTGAATCTCGTTCCCTGAAACTACTGCCCTGAATCTCATGCCCTGAAACTAATGCCCTGAATCACATGCCCTAAAACTCCTGCGCTGAATTTCTTCTGCTGAAACTACAGCACTGAACTCCTGCCCTGAATCTCCTGCGCTGTAAGTCATGCCCTGAATCACATGCCCTGAAACTCCTGCCCTGAATCTCATGCCCTGAACCTCCTGCCCTGATTCTAGCGCCCTGAAACTCATGCCCTGAAACTCCTGCCATGAATCTCCTGCACTGAAACTCATGCCCTGAATCTCATGCCCTGAAACTCCTGCACTGAATCTCCAGCCCTGAATCTCAAGCCCTGAAACACAAGGCCTGAAACTCCTGCCCTGAAACTCCTGTCCCGAATCTCCTGCCCTGAATCACATGCCCTTAAACGCCTGCCTTGAATCTCTTCTGCAGAGACTACAGCACTGAAACTCCTGCCCTGAATATCCTGCCCTGAAAGTCATGCCCTGAATCACATGCCCTGAAACTCCTGCCCTGACATCCTGCCTTGAAACTCATGCCCTGAATCACATGCCCTGAAACTCCTGCCCTGAATCTCTTCTGCAGAAACTACAGCACCTAAACTCCTGTCCTGAATCTCCTGCCCTGAAAGTCATGCCCTGAATCACATGCCCTGAAACTCCTGCCCTGAATCTCATGTCCTGAAACTCCTGCCCTGAATCTAGTGCCCTGAAACTCATGCCCTGAATATCATGCCTTGAAACTCCTTCCCTGAATCTCGTTCCCTGAAACTACTGCCCTGAATCTCATGCCCTGAAACTAATGCCCTGAATCACATGCCCTAAAACTCCTGCGCTGAATTTCTTCTGCTGAAACTACAGCACTGAACTCCTGCCCTGAATCTCCTGCGCTGTAAGTCATGCCCTGAATCACATGCAATGAAACTCCTGCCCTGAATCTCATGCCCTGAACCTCCTGCCCTGATTCTAGCGCCCTGAAACTCATGCCCTGAAACTCCTGCCATGAATCTCCTGCACTGAAACTCATGCCCTGAATCTCATGCCCTGAAACTCCTGCACTGTAAGTCATGCCCTGAATCACATGCCCTGAATCTACTACCCTGAAACTCATGCCCTGAATCTCATGCCCTAAAACTCCTTTACTGAATCTCCTGCCCTGAATCTCCTGCCCTGAAACTCATGCCCTGAATCACATGCCCTTAAACTCCTGCCCTGAATCTCATGCCCTGAAACTCCTGCACTGAATCTCCAGCCCTGAATCTCAAGCCCTGAAACACAAGCCCTGAAACTCCTGCCCTGAAACTCCTGTCCCGAATCTCCTGCCCTGAATCACATGCCCTTAAACTCCTGCCTTGAATCTCTTCTGCAGAGACTACAGCACTGAAACTCCTGCCCTGAAAGTCATTCCCTGAATCACATGCCCGGATACTCCTGCCCTGAACATCCTGCCTTGAAACTCATGCCCTGAATCACATGCCCTGAAACTCCTGCCCTGAATCTAGTGACCTGAAACTCATGCCCTGATTCTCATGCCCAGAAACTCCTGCCCTGAATCTCCTGCCTTAAAACTCATGCCCTGAATCTCATTCCCTGAAACTCCTGCCCTGAATCTGATGGCTTGCAACTCATGCCCTGAATCTCATCCAATGAATCTCCTGCCCTGAAACTCATGCTTTGAATCTCATGTCCAGAAACTCCTGCCCTGAAACTCATGTCCTGAATCTCATGCCCTGAAACTCCTGCCCTGAATCTCTTCTGCAAACACTACAGCACTGAAACTCCTGCCCTGAATCTCCTGCCCTGAAATTCATGCCCTGAATCACATGCCCTGAAACTCCTGCCCTGAATCTCATGCCCTGAACCTCCTGCCCTGATTCTAGCGCCCTGAAACTCATGCCCTGAATATCATGCCTTGAAACTCCCTCCCTGAATCTCGATCCCTGAAACTACTGCCCTGAATCTCATGCCCTGAAACTAATGCCCTGAATCACATGCCCTAAAACTCCTGCGCTGAATCTCTTCTGCAGAAACTACAGCACTGAACTCCTGCCCTGAATCTCCTGCGCTGTAAGTCATGCCCTGAATCACATGCCCTGAATCTACTACCCTGAAACTCATGCCCTGAATCTCATGCCCTAAAACTCCTTTACTGAATCTCCTGCCCTGAATCTCCTGCCCTGAAACTCATGCCCTGAATCACATGCCCTGAAACTCCTGCCATGAATCTCCTGCACTGAAACTCATGCCCTGAATCTCATGCCCTGAAGCTCCTGCACGGAATCTCCAGCCCTGAATCTCAAGCCCTGAAACACAAGCCCTGAAACTCCTGCCCTGAAACTCCTGTCCCGAATCTCCTGCCCTGAATCACATGACCTTAAACTCCTGCCTTGAATCTCTTCTGCAGAGACTACAGCACTGAAACTCCTGCCCTGAATCTCCTGCCCTGAAAGTCATGCCCTGAATCACATGCCCTGAAACTCCTGCCCTGAACATCCTGCCTTGAAACTCATGCCCTGAATCACATGTCCTGAAACTCCTGCCCTGAATCTCTTCTGCAGAAACTACAGTACTGAAACTCCTGCCCTGAATCTCCTGCCCTGAAAGTCATGCCCTGAATCACATGCCCTGAAACTCCTGCCCTGAATCTCATGTCCAGAAACTCCTGCCCTGAATCTAGTGCCCTGAAACTCATGCCCTGAATATCATGCCTTGAAACTCCTTCCCTGAATCTCGTTCCCTGAAACTACTGCCCTGAATCTCATGCCCTGAAACTAATGCCCTGAATCACATGCCCTAAAACTCCTGCGCTGAATCTCTTCTGCTGAAACTACAGCACTGAACTCCGGCCCTGAATCTCCTGCGCTGTAAGTCATGCCCTGAATCACATGCCCTGAATCTACTACCCTGAAACTCATGCCCTGAATCTCATGCCCTAAAACTCCTTTACTGAATCTCCTGCCCTGAATCTCCTGCCCTGAAACTCATGCCCTGAATCACATGCCCTTAAACTCCTGCCCTGAATCTCATGCCCTGAAACTCCTGCACTGAATCTCCTGTCCCGAATCTCCTGCCCTGAATCACATGCCCTTAAACTCCTGCCTTGAATGTCTTCTGCAGAGACTACAGCACTGAAACTCCTGCCCTGAAAGTCATTCCCTGAATCACATGCCCTGATACTCCTGCCCTGAACATCCTGCCTTGAAACTCATGCCCTGAATCACATGCCCTGAAACTCCTGCCCTGAATCTAGTGACCTGAAACTCATGCCCTGATTCTCATGCCCAGAAACTCCTGCCCTGAATCTCCTGCCTTAAAACTCATGCCCTGAATCTCATTCCCTGAAACTCCTGCCCTGAATCTCATGGCTTGCAACTCATGCCCTGAATCTCATCCAATGAATCTCCTGCCCTGAAACTCATGCTTTGAATCTCATGTCCAGAAACTCCTGCCCTGAAACTCATGTCCTGAATCTCATGCCCTGAAACTCCTGCCCTGAATCTCTTCTGCAAACACTACAGCACTGAAACTCCTGCCCTGAATCTCCTGCCCTGAAATTCATGCCCTGAATCACATGCCCTGAAACTCCTGCCCTGAATCTCATGCCCTGAACCTCCTGCCCTGATTCTAGCGCCCTGAAACTCATGCCCTGAATATCATGCCTTGAAACTCCTTCCCTGAATCTCGATCCCTGAAACTACTGCCCTGAATCCCATGCCCTGAAACTAATGCCCTGAATCACATGCCCTAAAACTCCTGCGCTGAATCTCTTCTGCAGAAACTACAGCACTGAACTCCTGCCCTGAATCTCCTGCGCTGTAAGTCTTGCCCTGAATCACATGCCCTGAATCTACTACCCTGAAACTCATGCCCTAAAACTCCTTTACTGAATCTCCTGTCCTGAATCTCCTGCGCTGTAAGTCATGCCCTGAATCACATGCCCTGAATTTACTACCCTGAAACTCATGCCCTGAATCTCATGCCCTAAAACTCCTTTACTGAATCTCCTGCCCTGAATCTCCTGCCCTGAAACTCATGCCCTGAATCACATGCCCAGAAACTCCTGCCATGAATCTCCTGCACTGAAAGTCATGCCCTGAATCTCATGCCCTGAAACTCCTGCACGGAATCTCCAGCCCTGATTCTCAAGCCCTGGAACACAAGCCCTGAAACTCCTGCCCTGAAACTCCTGTCCCGAATCTCCTGCCCTGAATCACATGACCTTAAACTCCTGCCTTGAATCTCTTCTGCAGAGACTACAGCACTGAAACTCCTGCCCTGAATCTCCTGCCCTGAAAGTCATGCCCTGAATCACATGCCCTGAAAGTCCTGGCCTGAACATACTGCCTTGAAACTCATGCCCTGAATCACATGCCCTGAAACTCCTGCCATAAATCTAGTAACCTGAAAATCATGCCCTGATTCTCATGCCCAGAAACTCCTGCCCTGAATCTCCTGCCCTAAAAATCATGCGCTGAATCTCATTCCCTGAATCTCCTGCCCTGAATCTCATGCCTTGCAACTCATGCCCTGAATCTCATGAACTGAATCTCCTGCCCTTAAACTCATGCCCTGAATCTCATGCGCAGAAACTCCTGCCCTGAAACTCATGTCCTGAATTTCATGCCCTGAAACTCCTGCCCTGAATCTCATGCCCTGAAACTAATGCCCTGAATCTCCTGCAATGAAACTCAGGCCATGAATCTCATGCCCTGAAACTTCTGCCCTGAATCTACTGCTCTGAAACTCCTGCTCTGAATCTCCTGCCCTGAAACTCCTGTCCCAAATCTCCTGCCCTGAATCACATGCCCTGAAACTCCTGCCCTGAATCTCTTCTGCAGAAACTACAGCACTGAAACTCCTGCCCTGAATCTCCTGCCCTGAATCACATGCCTTGAAACTCCTGCCCTGAATCTCATGCCCTGAAACTCCTGCCCTGAATCTAGTGCCCTGAAACTCATGCCCTGAAACTCATGCCCTGAATCTCATGCCCTAAAACTCCTTTACTGAATCTCCTGCCCTGAATCTCCTGCCCTGAAACTCATGCCCTGAATCACATGCCCTTAAACTCCTGCCCTGAATCTCATGCCCTGAAACTCCTGCACGGAATCTCCAGCCCTGAATCTCAAGCCCTGAAACACAAGCCCTGAAACTCCTGCCCTGAAACTCCTGTCCCGAATCTCCTGCCCTGAATGACATGCCCTTAAACTCCTGCCTTGAATCTCTTCTGCAGAGACTACAGCACTGAAACTCCTGCCCTGAATCTCCTGCCCTGAAAGTCATTCCCTGAATCACATGCCCTGAAACTCCTGCCCTGAACATCCTGCCTTGAAACTCATGCCCTGAATCACATGCCCTGAAACTCCTGCCCTGAATTTAGTCACCTGAAACTCATGCCCTGATTCTCATGCCCTGAAACTCCTGCCCTGAACATCCTGCCTTGAAACTCATGCCCTGAATCACATGCCCTGAAACTCCTGCCCTGAATCTCTTCTGCAAAAACTACAGCACTGAAACTCCTGCCCTGAATCTCCTGCCCTGAAAGTCATGCCCTGAATCACATGCCCTGAAACTCCTGCCCTGAATCTCATGTCCTGAAACTCCTTCCGTGAATTTAGTGCCCTGAAACTCATGCCTTGAATCTCATGCCCTGAAACTCCTGCACTGAATCTAATCTCCAGCCCTGAATCTCAAGCCCTGAAACACAAGCCCTGAAACTCCTGCCCTGAAATCCTGTCCCGAATCTCCTGCCCTGAATCACATGCCCTTAAACTCCTGCCTTGAATCTCTTCTGCAGAGGCTACAGCACTGAAACTCCTTTACTGAATCTCCTGCCCTGAAACTCATGCCGTGAATCACATGCCCTGAAACTCCTGCATGAATCTCCTGCCCTGAAACTCATGCCCTGAATCTCATGCCCTGAAACTCCTGCACTGAATCTCCAGCCCCGAATCTCAAGCCCTGAAGCACAAGCCCTGAAACTCCTGCCCTGAAACTCCTGTCCCGAATCTCCTGCCCTGAATCACATGCCCTTAAACTCCTGCCTTGAATCTCTTCTGCAGAGACTACAGCACTGAAACTCCTGCCCTGAATCTCCTGCCCTGAAATTCATGCCCTGAATCACATGCCCTGAAACTCCTGCCCTGAATCTCATGCCCTGAACCTCCTGCCCTGATTCTAGCGCCCTGAAACTCATGCCCTGAATATCATGCCTTGAAACTCCCTCCCTGAATCTCGATCCCTGAAACTACTGCCCTGAATCTCATGCCCTGAAACTAATGCCCTGAATCACATGCCCTAAAACTCCTGCGCTGAATCTCTTCTGCAGAAACTACAGCACTGAACTCCTGCCCTGAATCTCCTGCGCTGTAAGTCATGCCCTGAATCACATGCCCTGAATCTACTACCCTGAAACTCATGCCCTGAATCTCATGCCCTAAAACTCCTTTACTGAATCTCCTGCCCTGAATCTCCTGCCCTGAAACTCATGCCCTGAATCACATGCCCAGAAACTCCTGCCATGAATCTCCTGCACTGAAAGTCATGCCCTGAATCTCATGCCCTGAAACTCCTGCACGGAATCTCCAGCCCTGAATCTCAAGCCCTGAAACACAAGCCCTGAAACTCCTGCCCTGAAACTCTGTCCCGAATCTCCTGCCCTGAATCACATGACCTTAAACTCCTGCCTTGAATCTCTTCTGCAGAGACTACAGCACTGAAACTCCTGCCCTGAATCTCCTGCCCTGAAAGTCATGCCCTGAATCACATGCCCTAAAACTCCTGCCCTGAACATCCTGCCTTGAAACTCATGCCCTGAATCACATGCCCTGAATCTCCTGCCCTGAATCTAGTGACCTGAAACTCATGCCCTGATTCTCATGCCCTGAAACTAATGCCCTGAATCACACGCCCTAAAACTCCTGCGCTGAATCTCTTCTGCAGAAACTACAGCACTGAACTCCTGCCCTGAATCTCCTGCGCTGTAAGTCATGCCCTGAATCACATGCCCTGAATCTACTACCCTGAAACTCATGCCCTGAATCTCATGCCCTAAAACTCCTTTACTGAATCTCCTGCCTGAATCTCCTGCCCTGAAACTCATGCCCTGAATCACATGCCCAGAAACTCCTGCCATGAATCTCCTGCACTGAAACTCATGCCCTGAATCTCATGCCCTGAAGCTCCTGCACGGAATCTCCAGCCCTGAATCTCAAGCCCTGAAACACAAGCCTGAAACTCCTGCCCTGAAACTCCTGTCCCGAATCTCCTGCCCTGAATCACATGACCTTAAACTCCTGCCTTGAATCTCTTCTGCAGAGACTACAGCACTGAAACTCCTGCCCTGAATCTCCTGCCCTGAAAGTCATGCCCTGAATCACATGCCCTGAAACTCCTGCCCTGAACATCCTGCCTTGAAACTCATGCCCTGAATCACATGTCCTGAAACTCCTGCCCTGAATCTCTTCTGCAGAAACTACAGTACTGAAACTCCTGCCCTGAATCTCCTGCCCTGAAAGTCATGCCCTGAATCACATGCCCTGAAACTCCTGCCCTGAATCTCATGTCCAGAAACTCCTGCCCTGAATCTAGTGCCCTGAAACTCATGCCCTGAATATCATGCCTTGAAACTCCTTCCCTGAATCTCGTTCCCTGAAACTACTGCCCTGAATCTCATGCCCTGAAACTAATGCCCTGAATCACATGCCCTAAAACTCCTGCGCTGAATCTCTTCTGCTGAAACTACAGCACTGAACTCCGGCCCTGAATCTCCTGCGCTGTAAGTCATGCCCTGAATCACATGCCCTGAATCTACTACCCTGAAACTCATGCCCTGAATCTCATGCCCTAAAACTCCTTTACTGAATCTCCTGCCCTGAATCTCCTGCCCTGAAACTCATGCCCTGAATCACATGCCCTTAAACTCCTGCCCTGAATCTCATGCCCTGAAACTCCTGCACTGAATCTCCTGTCCCGAATCTCCTGCCCTGAATCACATGCCCTTAAACTCCTGCCTTGAATGTCTTCTGCAGAGACTACAGCACTGAAACTCCTGCCCTGAAAGTCATTCCCTGAATCACATGCCCTGATACTCCTGCCCTGAACATCCTGCCTTGAAACTCATGCCCTGAATCACATGCCCTGAAACTCCTGCCCTGAATCTAGTGACCTGAAACTCATGCCCTGATTCTCATGCCCAGAAACTCCTGCCCTGAATCTCCTGCCTTAAAACTCATGCCCTGAATCTCATTCCCTGAAACTCCTGCCCTGAATCTCATGGCTTGCAACTCATGCCCTGAATCTCATCCAATGAATCTCCTGCCCTGAAACTCATGCTTTGAATCTCATGTCCAGAAACTCCTGCCCTGAAACTCATGTCCTGAATCTCATGCCCTGAAACTCCTGCCCTGAATCTCTTCTGCAAACACTACAGCACTGAAACTCCTGCCCTGAATCTCCTGCCCTGAAAGTCATTCCCTGAATCACATGCCCTGAAACTCCTGCCCTGAACATCCTGCCTTGAAACTCATGCCCTGAATCACATGCCCTGAAACTCCTGCCCTGAATTTAGTCACCTGAAACTCATGCCCTGATTCTCATGCCCTGAAACTCCTGCCCTGAACATCCTGCCTTGAAACTCATGCCCTGAATCACATGCCCTGAAACTCCTGCCCTGAATCTCTTCTGCAAAAACTACAGCACTGAAACTCCTGCCCTGAATCTCCTGCCCTGAAAGTCATGCCCTGAATCACATGCCCTGAAACTCCTGCCCTGAATCTCATGTCCTGAAACTCCTTCCGTGAATTTAGTGCCCTGAAACTCATGCCTTGAATCTCATGCCCTGAAACTCCTGCACTGAATCTCCAGCCCTGAATCTCAAGCCCTGAAACACAAGCCCTGAAACTCCTGCCCTGAAATTCCTGTCCCGAATCTCCTGCCCTGAATCACATGCCCTTAAACTCCTGCCTTGAATCTCTTCTGCAGAGGCTACAGCACTGAAACTCCTTTACTGAATCTCCTGCCCTGAAACTCATGCCGTGAATCACATGCCCTGAAACTCCTGCCATGAATCTCCTGCCCTGAAACTCATGCCCTGAATCTCATGCCCTGAAACTCCTGCACTGAATCTCCAGCCCCGAATCTCAAGCCCTGAAGCACAAGCCCTGAAACTCCTGCCCTGAAACTCCTGTCCCGAATCTCCTGCCCTGAATCACATGCCCTTAAACTCCTGCCTTGAATCTCTTCTGCAGAGACTACAGCACTGAAACTCCTGCCCTGAATCTCCTGCCCTGAAATTCATGCCCTGAATCACATGCCCTGAAACTCCTGCCCTGAATCTCATGCCCTGAACCTCCTGCCCTGATTCTAGCGCCCTGAAACTCATGCCCTGAATATCATGCCTTGAAACTCCCTCCCTGAATCTCGATCCCTGAAACTACTGCCCTGAATCTCATGCCCTGAAACTAATGCCCTGAATCACATGCCCTAAAACTCCTGCGCTGAATCTCTTCTGCAGAAACTACAGCACTGAACTCCTGCCCTGAATCTCCTGCGCTGTAAGTCATGCCCTGAATCACATGCCCTGAATCTACTACCCTGAAACTCATGCCCTGAATCTCATGCCCTAAAACTCCTTTACTGAATCTCCTGCCCTGAATCTCCTGCCCTGAAACTCATGCCCTGAATCACATGCCCAGAAACTCCTGCCATGAATCTCCTGCACTGAAAGTCATGCCCTGAATCTCATGCCCTGAAACTCCTGCACGGAATCTCCAGCCCTGAATCTCAAGCCCTGAAACACAAGCCCTGAAACTCCTGCCCTGAAACTCCTGTCCCGAATCTCCTGCCCTGAATCACATGACCTTAAACTCCTGCCTTGAATCTCTTCTGCAGAGACTACAGCACTGAAACTCCTGCCCTGAATCTCCTGCCCTGAAAGTCATGCCCTGAATCACATGCCCTAAAACTCCTGCCCTGAACATCCTGCCTTGAAACTCATGCCCTGAATCACATGCCCTGAATCTCCTGCCCTGAATCTAGTGACCTGAAACTCATGCCCTGATTCTCATGCCCTGAAACTAATGCCCTGAATCACACGCCCTAAAACTCCTGCGCTGAATCTCTTCTGCAGAAACTACAGCACTGAACTCCTGCCCTGAATCTCCTGCGCTGTAAGTCATGCCCTGAATCACATGCCCTGAATCTACTACCCTGAAACTCATGCCCTGAATCTCATGCCCTAAAACTCCTTTACTGAATCTCCTGCCCTGAATCTCCTGCCCTGAAACTCATGCCCTGAATCACATGCCCAGAAACTCCTGCCATGAATCTCCTGCACTGAAACTCATGCCCTGAATCTCATGCCCTGAAGCTCCTGCACGGAATCTCCAGCCCTGAATCTCAAGCCCTGAAACACAAGCCCTGAAACTCCTGCCCTGAAACTCCTGTCCCGAATCTCCTGCCCTGAATCACATGACCTTAAACTCCTGCCTTGAATCTCTTCTGCAGAGACTACAGCACTGAAACTCCTGCCCTGAATCTCCTGCCCTGAAAGTCATGCCCTGAATCACATGCCCTGAAACTCCTGCCCTGAACATCCTGCCTTGAAACTCATGCCCTGAATCACATGTCCTGAAACTCCTGCCCTGAATCTCTTCTGCAGAAACTACAGTACTGAAACTCCTGCCCTGAATCTCCTGCCCTGAAAGTCATGCCCTGAATCACATGCCCTGAAACTCCTG
Source organism: Mobula birostris (assembly GCF_030028105.1). NCBI lineage: Eukaryota > Metazoa > Chordata > Chondrichthyes > Myliobatiformes > Myliobatidae > Mobula > Mobula birostris. The sequence goes on from NW_027278647.1 coordinate 73,061, forward strand.
CCCTGAATCTCATGTCCAGAAACTCCTGCCCTGAATCTAGTGCCCTGAAACTCATGCCCTGAATATCATGCCTTGAAACTCCTTCCCTGAATCTCGTTCCCTGAAACTACTGCCCTGAATCTCATGCCCTGAAACTAATGCCCTGAATCACATGCCCTAAAACTCCTGCGCTGAATCTCTTCTGCTGAAACTACAGCACTGAACTCCGGCCCTGAATCTCCTGCGCTGTAAGTCATGCCCTGAATCACATGCCCTGAATCTACTACCCTGAAACTCATGCCCTGAATCTCATGCCCTAAAACTCCTTTACTGAATCTCCTGCCCTGAATCTCCTGCCCTGAAACTCATGCCCTGAATCACATGCCCTTAAACTCCTGCCCTGAATCTCATGCCCTGAAACTCCTGCACTGAATCTCCTGTCCCGAATCTCCTGCCCTGAATCACATGCCCTTAAACTCCTGCCTTGAATGTCTTCTGCAGAGACTACAGCACTGAAACTCCTGCCCTGAAAGTCATTCCCTGAATCACATGCCCTGATACTCCTGCCCTGAACATCCTGCCTTGAAACTCATGCCCTGAATCACATGCCCTGAAACTCCTGCCCTGAATCTAGTGACCTGAAACTCATGCCCTGATTCTCATGCCCAGAAACTCCTGCCCTGAATCTCCTGCCTTAAAACTCATGCCCTGAATCTCATTCCCTGAAACTCCTGCCCTGAATCTCATGGCTTGCAACTCATGCCCTGAATCTCATCCAATGAATCTCCTGCCCTGAAACTCATGCTTTGAATCTCATGTCCAGAAACTCCTGCCCTGAAACTCATGTCCTGAATCTCATGCCCTGAAACTCCTGCCCTGAATCTCTTCTGCAAACACTACAGCACTGAAACTCCTGCCCTGAATCTCCTGCCCTGAAATTCATGCCCTGAATCACATGCCCTGAAACTCCTGCCCTGAATCTCATGCCCTGAACCTCCTGCCCTGATTCTAGCGCCCTGAAACTCATGCCCTGAATATCATGCCTTGAAACTCCTTCCCTGAATCTCGATCCCTGAAACTACTGCCCTGAATCCCATGCCCTGAAACTAATGCCCTGAATCACATGCCCTAAAACTCCTGCGCTGAATCTCTTCTGCAGAAACTACAGCACTGAACTCCTGCCCTGAATCTCCTGCGCTGTAAGTCTTGCCCTGAATCACATGCCCTGAATCTACTACCCTGAAACTCATGCCCTAAAACTCCTTTACTGAATCTCCTGTCCTGAATCTCCTGCGCTGTAAGTCATGCCCTGAATCACATGCCCTGAATTTACTACCCTGAAACTCATGCCCTGAATCTCATGCCCTAAAACTCCTTTACTGAATCTCCTGCCCTGAATCTCCTGCCCTGAAACTCATGCCCTGAATCACATGCCCAGAAACTCCTGCCATGAATCTCCTGCACTGAAAGTCATGCCCTGAATCTCATGCCCTGAAACTCCTGCACGGAATCTCCAGCCCTGATTCTCAAGCCCTGGAACACAAGCCCTGAAACTCCTGCCCTGAAACTCCTGTCCCGAATCTCCTGCCCTGAATCACATGACCTTAAACTCCTGCCTTGAATCTCTTCTGCAGAGACTACAGCACTGAAACTCCTGCCCTGAATCTCCTGCCCTGAAAGTCATGCCCTGAATCACATGCCCTGAAAGTCCTGGCCTGAACATACTGCCTTGAAACTCATGCCCTGAATCACATGCCCTGAAACTCCTGCCATAAATCTAGTAACCTGAAAATCATGCCCTGATTCTCATGCCCAGAAACTCCTGCCCTGAATCTCCTGCCCTAAAAATCATGCGCTGAATCTCATTCCCTGAATCTCCTGCCCTGAATCTCATGCCTTGCAACTCATGCCCTGAATCTCATGAACTGAATCTCCTGCCCTTAAACTCATGCCCTGAATCTCATGCGCAGAAACTCCTGCCCTGAAACTCATGTCCTGAATTTCATGCCCTGAAACTCCTGCCCTGAATCTCATGCCCTGAAACTAATGCCCTGAATCTCCTGCAATGAAACTCAGGCCATGAATCTCATGCCCTGAAACTTCTGCCCTGAATCTACTGCTCTGAAACTCCTGCTCTGAATCTCCTGCCCTGAAACTCCTGTCCCAAATCTCCTGCCCTGAATCACATGCCCTGAAACTCCTGCCCTGAATCTCTTCTGCAGAAACTACAGCACTGAAACTCCTGCCCTGAATCTCCTGCCCTGAATCACATGCCTTGAAACTCCTGCCCTGAATCTCATGCCCTGAAACTCCTGCCCTGAATCTAGTGCCCTGAAACTCATGCCCTGAAACTCATGCCCTGAATCTCATGCCCTAAAACTCCTTTACTGAATCTCCTGCCCTGAATCTCCTGCCCTGAAACTCATGCCCTGAATCACATGCCCTTAAACTCCTGCCCTGAATCTCATGCCCTGAAACTCCTGCACGGAATCTCCAGCCCTGAATCTCAAGCCCTGAAACACAAGCCCTGAAACTCCTGCCCTGAAACTCCTGTCCCGAATCTCCTGCCCTGAATGACATGCCCTTAAACTCCTGCCTTGAATCTCTTCTGCAGAGACTACAGCACTGAAACTCCTGCCCTGAATCTCCTGCCCTGAAAGTCATTCCCTGAATCACATGCCCTGAAACTCCTGCCCTGAACATCCTGCCTTGAAACTCATGCCCTGAATCACATGCCCTGAAACTCCTGCCCTGAATTTAGTCACCTGAAACTCATGCCCTGATTCTCATGCCCTGAAACTCCTGCCCTGAACATCCTGCCTTGAAACTCATGCCCTGAATCACATGCCCTGAAACTCCTGCCCTGAATCTCTTCTGCAAAAACTACAGCACTGAAACTCCTGCCCTGAATCTCCTGCCCTGAAAGTCATGCCCTGAATCACATGCCCTGAAACTCCTGCCCTGAATCTCATGTCCTGAAACTCCTTCCGTGAATTTAGTGCCCTGAAACTCATGCCTTGAATCTCATGCCCTGAAACTCCTGCACTGAATCTCCAGCCCTGAATCTCAAGCCCTGAAACACAAGCCCTGAAACTCCTGCCCTGAAATTCCTGTCCCGAATCTCCTGCCCTGAATCACATGCCCTTAAACTCCTGCCTTGAATCTCTTCTGCAGAGGCTACAGCACTGAAACTCCTTTACTGAATCTCCTGCCCTGAAACTCATGCCGTGAATCACATGCCCTGAAACTCCTGCCATGAATCTCCTGCCCTGAAACTCATGCCCTGAATCTCATGCCCTGAAACTCCTGCACTGAATCTCCAGCCCCGAATCTCAAGCCCTGAAGCACAAGCCCTGAAACTCCTGCCCTGAAACTCCTGTCCCGAATCTCCTGCCCTGAATCACATGCCCTTAAACTCCTGCCTTGAATCTCTTCTGCAGAGACTACAGCACTGAAACTCCTGCCCTGAATCTCCTGCCCTGAAAGTCATGCCCTGAATCACATGCCCTGAAAGTCCTGGCCTGAACATACTGCCTTGAAACTCATGCCCTGAATCACATGCCCTGGAACTCCTGCCATAAATCTAGTAACCTGAAAATCATGCCCTGATTCTCATGCCCAGAAACTCCTGCCCTGAATCTCCTGCCCTAAAAATCATGCGCTGAATCTCATTCCCTGAATCTCCTGCCCTGAATCTCATGCCTTGCAACTCATGCCCTGAATCTCATGCACTGAATCTCCTGCCCTTAAACTCATGCCCTGAATCTCATGCGCAGAAACTCCTGCCCTGAAACTCATGTCCTGAATTTCATGCCCTGAAACTCCTGCCCTGAATCTCATGCCCTGAAACTAATGCCCTGAATCTCCTGCAATGAAACTCAGGCCATGAATCTCATGCCCTGAAACTCCTGTCCCAAATCTCCTGCCCTGAATCACATGCCCTGAAACTCCTGCCCTGAATCTCTTCTGCAGAAACTACAGCACTGAAACTCCTGCCCTGAATCTCCTGCCCTGAATCACATGCCTTGAAACTCCTGCCCTGAATCTCATGCACTGAAACTCCTGCCCTGAATCTAGTGCCCTGAAACTCATGCCCTGAAACTCATGCCCTGAATCTCATGCCCTAAAACTCCTTTACTGAATCTCCTGCCCTGAATCTCCTGCCCTGAAACTCATGCCCTGAATCACATGCCCTTAAACTCCTGCCCTGAATCTCATGCCCTGAAACTCCTGCACGGAATCTCCAGCCCTGAATCTCAAGCCCTGAAACACAAGCCCTGAAACTCCTGCCCTGAAACTCCTGTCCCGAATCTCCTGCCCTGAATGACATGCCCTTAAACTCCTGCCTTGAATCTCTTCTGCAGAGACTACAGCACTGAAACTCCTGCCCTGAATCTCCTGCCCTGAAAGTCATTCCCTGAATCACATGCCCTGAAACTCCTGCCCTGAACATCCTGCCTTGAAACTCATGCCCTGAATCACATGCCCTGAAACTCCTGCCCTGAATTTAGTCACCTGAAACTCATGCCCTGATTCTCATGCCCTGAAACTCCTGCCCTGAACATCCTGCCTTGAAACTCATGCCCTGAATCACATGCCCTGAAACTCCTGCCCTGAATCTCTTCTGCAAAAACTACAGCACTGAAACTCCTGCCCTGAATCTCCTGCCCTGAAAGTCATGCCCTGAATCACATGCCCTGAAACTCCTGCCCTGAATCTCATGTCCTGAAACTCCTTCCGTGAATTTAGTGCCCTGAAACTCATGCCTTGAATCTCATGCCCTGAAACTCCTGCACTGAATCTCCAGCCCTGAATCTCAAGCCCTGAAACACAAGCCCTGAAACTCCTGCCCTGAAATTCCTGTCCCGAATCTCCTGCCCTGAATCACATGCCCTTAAACTCCTGCCTTGAATCTCTTCTGCAGAGGCTACAGCACTGAAACTCCTGCCCTGAATCTCCTGCCCTGAAAGTCATGCCCTGAATCACATGCCCTGAAACTCCTGCCCTGAACATCCTGCTTTGAAACTCATGCCCTGAATCACATGCCCTGAAACTCCTACCCTGAATCTCTTCTGCAGAAACTACAGCACTGAAACTCCTGCCCTGAATCTCCTGCCCTGAAAGTCATGCCCTGAATCACATGCCCTGAAACTCCTGCCCTGAATCTCATGTCCTGAAACTCCTGCCCTGAATCTAGTGCCCTGAAACTCATGCCCTGAATATCATGCCTTGAAACTCCTTCCCTGAATCTCGATCCCTGAAACTACGGCCCTGAATCTCATGCCCTGAAACTAATGCCCTGAATCACATGCCATAAAACTCCTGCGCTGAATCTCTTCTGCTGAAACTACAGCACTGAACTCCGGCCCTGAATCTCCTGCGCTGTAAGTCATGCCCTGAATCACATGCACTGAATCTACTACCCTGAAACTCATGCCCTGAATCTCATGCCCTAAAACTCCTTTACTGAATCTCCTGCCCTGAATCTCCTGCCCTGAAATTCATGCCCTGAATCACATGCCCTGAATCTCATGCCCTAAAACTCCTGCCCTGAATCTCATGCCCTGGAAATCCTGCACTGAATCTCCAGCCCTGAATCTCAAGCCCTGAAACACAAGCCCTGAAACTCCTGCCCTGAAACTCCTGTCCCGAATCTCCTGCCCTGAATCACATGCCCTTAAACTCCTGCCTTGAATCTCTTCTGCAGAGACTACAGCACTGAAACTCCTGCCCTGAATCTCCTGCCCTGAAAGTCATTCCCTGAATCACATGCCCTGAAACTCCTGCCCTGAACATCCTGCCTTGAAACTCATGCCCTGAATCACATGCCCTGAAACTCCTGCCCTGAATCTAGTGACCTGAAACTCATGCCCTGATTCTCATGCCCAGAAACTCCTGCCCTGAATCTCCTGCCCTGAAAGTCATGCCCTGAATCACATGCCCTGGAACACCTGCCCTGAATCTCATGCCCTGAACCTCCTGCCCTGATTCCAGCGCCCTGAAACTCATGCCCTGAATATCATTCCTTGAAACTCCTTCCCTGATCTCGATCCCTGAAACTACTGCCCTGAATCTCATGCCCTGAAACTAATGCCCTGAATCACATGCCCTAAAACTCCTGCGCTGAATCTCTTCTGCAGAAACTACAGCACTGAACTCCTGCCCTGAATGTCCTGCGCTGTAAGTCATGCCCTGAATCACATGCCCCGAATCTACTACCCTGAAACTCATGCCCTGAATCTCATGCCCTAAAACTCCTTTACTGAATCTCCTGCCCTGAATCTCCTGCCCTGAAACTCATGCCCTGAATCAGATGCCCTGAAACTCCTGCCATGAATCTCCTGCCCTGAAACTCATGCCCTGAATCTCATGCCCTGAAACTCCTGCACTGAATCTCCAGCCCTGAATCTCAAGCCCTGAAACACAAGCCCTGAAACTTTTGCCCTGAAACTCCTGTCCCGAATATCCTGCCCTGAATCACATGCCCTTAAACTCCTGCCTTGAATCTCTTCTGCAGAGACTACAGCACTGAAACTCCTGCCCTGAATCTCCTGCCCTGAAAGTTATGCCCTGAATCACATGCCCTGAAACTCCTGGCCTGAACATACTGCCTTGAAACTCATGCCCTGAATCACATGCCCTGAAACTCCTCCCATGAATCTAGTGACCTGAAACACATGCCCTGATTCTCATGCCCAAAAACTCCTGCACTGATTCTCCTGCCCTAAAACTCATGCGCTGAATCTCATTCCCTGAAACTCCTGCCCTGAATCTCATGCCTTGCAACTCATGCCCTGAATCTCATGCACTGAATCTCCTGCCCTTAAACTCTTGCACTGAATCTCATGACCAGAAACTCCTGCCCTGAAACTCATGTCCTGAATTTCATGCCCTGAAACTCCTGCCCTGAATCTCATGCCCTGAAACTAATGCCCTGAATCTCCTGCAATGAAACTCAGGCCATGAATCTCATGCCCTGAAACTTGTGCCCTGAATCTACTGCTCTGAATCTCCTGTCCCAAATCACCTGCCCTGAATCACATGCCCTGAAACTCCTGCCCTGAATCTCTTCTGCAGAAACTACAGCACTGAAACTCCTCCCCTGAATCTCCTGCCCTGAAAGTCATGCCCTAAATCACATGCCCTGAACCTCCTGCCCTGAATCTCATGCCCTGAAACACCTGCCCTGAATCTAGTGCCCTGAAACTCATGCCCTGAATATCATGCCCTGAAACTTCTGCCCTGAATCTAATGCTCTGAAACTCATGCCCTGAAACTCCTGCCCTGAATCTCCTGCCCTGAAACTAATGCCCTGAATCACATGCCCTGAAACTCCTGCGCTGAATCTCTTCTGCAGGAACTACAGCACTGAACTCCTGCCCTGAATCTCCTGCGCTGTAAGTCATGCCCGGAATCACATGCCCTGAATCTACAACCCTGAAACTCATGCCCTGAATCTCATGCCCTAAAACTCCTTTACTGAATCTCCTGCCCGGAATCTCTTCTGCAGAAGCTACAGCACTGAAACTCCTGCCCTGAAAGTCATGCCCTGAAACTCCTGCCCTGAATCTAGTGCCCTGAAACTCATGCCCTGAATATCATGCCCTGAAACTTCTGCCCTGAACCTAATGCTCTGAAACTCATGCCATGAAACTCCTGCCCTGAATCTCCTGCCCTGAAACTCATGCCCTGAATCACATGCCCTGAAACTCCTGCCCTGAATCTAGTGCCCTGAAACTCATGCCCTGAATCTCATGTCCAGAAACTCCTGCCCTGAAACTCATGTCCTGAATCTCATGCCCTGAAACTCCTGCCCTGAATCTCTTCTGCAGAGACTACAGCACTGAAACTCCTGCCCTGAATCTCCTGCCCTGAAAGTCATGCCCTGAATCACATGCCCTGAAACTCCTGGCCTGAACATACTGCTTTGAATCTCATGCCCTGAATCACATCCCCAGAAACTCCTGCCCTGAATATCCTGCCCTAAAACTCATGCGCTGAATCTCATTCCCTGAAACTCCTGCCCTGAATCTCATGCCCTGAAACTCCTGTCCCAAATCTCCTGCCCTGAATCACATGCCCTGAAACTCCTGCCCTGAATCTCTTCTGCAGAAGCTACAGCACAGAAACTCCTGCCCTGAAAGTCATGCCCTGAAACTCCTGCCCTGAATCTAGTGCCCTGAAACTCATGCCCTGAATATCATGCCCTGAAACTTCTGCCCTGAATCTAATGCTCTGAAACTCATGCCATGAAACTCCTGCCCTGAATCTCCTGCCCTGAAACTCATGCCCTGAATCACATGCCCTGAAACTCCTGCCCTGAATCTAGTGCCCTGAAGTTCATGCCCTGAATCTCATATCCAGAAACTCCTGCCTTGAAACTCATGTCCTGAATCTCATGCCCTGAAACTCCTGCCCTGAATGTCTTCTGCAGAAACTACAGCACCTAAACTCCTGCCCTGAATCTCCTGCCCTGAAAGTCATGCCCTGAATATCATGCCCAGAAACTCCTGCCCTGAAACTCATGTCCTGAATTTCATGCCCTGAAACTCCTGCCCTGAATCTCATGCCCTGAAACTAATGCCCTGAATTTCCTGCAATGAAACTCAGGCCATGAATCTCATGCCCTGAAACATCTGCCCTGAATCTACTGCTCTGAAACTCCTGCTCTGAATCTCCTGCCCTGAAACTCCTGCCCTGAATCTCTTCTGCAGAAACTACAGCACTGAAACTCCTGCCCTGAATCTTCTGCCCTGAAAGTCATGCCCTGAAACTCCTGCCCTGAATCTCATGCCCTGAAACTCCTGCCCTGAATCTAGTGCCCTGAAACTCATGCCCTGAATATCATGCCCTGAAACTTCTGCCTTGAATCTAATGCTCTGAAACTCATGCCCTGAAACTCCTGCCCTGAATCTCATGCCCTGAAACTCATGCCCTGAATCACATGCCCTGAAACTCCTGCGCTGAATCTCTTCTGCAGAAACTACAGCACTGAACTCCTGCCCTGAATCTCCTGCGCTGTAAGTCATGCCCTGAATCACATGCCCTGAATCTACTACCCTGAAACTCAGGCCCTGAATCTCATGCCCTAAAACTCCTTTACTTAATCTCCTGCCCTGAATCCCCTGCCCTGAAACTCATGCCGTGAATCACATGCCCTGAAACTCCCGCCATGAATCTGCTGCCCTGAAACTCATGTCCTGAATCTCATGCCCTGAAACTCCTGCACTGAATCTCCAGCCCCGAATCTCAAGCTCTGAAACACAAGCCCTGAAACTCCTGCCCTGAAACTCCTGTCCCGAATCTCCTGCCCTGAATGACATGCCCTTAAACTCCTGCCTTGAATCTCTTCTGCAGAAACTATAGCACTGAAACTCCTGCCCTGAATCTCCTGCCCTGAAAGTCATGCCCTGAATCACATGCCCTGAAACTCCTGCCCTGAATATCCTGCCCTGAAAGTCATGCCCTGAATCACATGCCCTGAAACTCCTGCCCTGAATATCCTGCCCTGAAAGTCATGCCCTGAATCACATGCCCTGAAAATCCTGCCCTGAATCTAGTGACCTGAAACTCATGCCCTGAGTCTCAATCCCAGAAACTCCTGCCCTGAATCTCCTGCCCTAAAACTCATGCCCTGAATCTCATGCACTGAATCTCCTGCCCTGAAACTCATGCCCTGAATCTCATGTCCAGAAAGTCCTGCCCTGAAACTCATGTCCTGAATCTCATTCCCTGAAACTCCTGCCCTGAATCTCTTCTGCAGAAACTACAGCACTGAACTCCTGGCCTGAATCTCCTGCCCTGAAAGTCATGCCCTGAATCACATGCCCTGAAACTCCTGCCCTGAATCTCTTCTGCAGAAACTACAGCACTGAACTCCTGGCCTGAATCTCCTGCCCTGAAAGTCATGCCCTGAATCTCATGCCCTGAAACTAATGCCCTGAATCACATGCCCTAAAACTCCTGCGCTGAATTTCTTCTGCTGAAACTACAGCACTGAACTCCTGCCCTGAATCTCCTGCGCTGTAAGTCATGCCCTGAATCACATGCCCTGAATCTACTATCCTGAAACTCATGCCCTGAATCTCATGCCCTAAAACTCCTTTACTGAATCTCCTGCCCTGAATCTCCTGCCATGAAATTCATGCCCCTGAATCACATGCCCTGAAACTCCTGCCATGAATCTCCTGCATTGAAACTCATGGCCTGAATCTCATGCCCAGAAACTCCTGCACTGAATCTCCAGCCCTGAATCTCAAGCCCTGAAACACAAGCCCTGAAACTCCTACCCTGAAACTCCTGTCCCGAATCTCCTGCCCTGAATCACATGACCTTAAACTCCTGCCTTGAATCTCTTCTGCAGAGACTACAGCACTGAAACTCATGCCCTGAATGTCATTCCCTGAAACTCCTGCCCTGAACCTCATGCCTTGCAACTCATGCCCTGAATCTCATGCACTGAATCTCCTGCCCTGAAACTCATGCCCTGAATCTCATGTCCAGAAACTCCTGCCCTGAAACTCATGTCCTGAATCTCATGCCCTGAAACTCCTGCCCTGAATCTCTTCTGCAGAAACTACAGCACTGAAACTCCTGCCCTGAATCTCCTGCCCTTAAAGTCATGCCCTGAATCACATGCCCTGAAACTCCTGCCCAGAATCTCATGCCCTGAACCTCCTGCCCTGAATCTAGTGCCCTGAAACTCATGCCCTGAATATCATGCCTTGAAACTCCTTCCGTGAATCTCGATCCCTGAAACTACTGCCCTGAATCTCATGCCCTGAAACTAATGCCCTGAATCACATGCCCTGAAACTCCTGCGCTGAATCTCTTCTGCAGAAACTACAGCACTGAACTCCTGCCCTGAATCTCCTGCGCTGTAAGTCATGTCCTGAATCACATGCCCCGAATCTACTACCCTGAAACTCATGCCCTGAATCTCATGCCCTAAAACTCCTTTACTGAATCTCCTGCCCTGAATCTCCTGCCCTGAAACTCATGCCCTGAATCAGATGCCCTGAAACTCCTGCCATGAATCTCCTGCCCTGAAACTCATGCCCTGAATCTCATGCCCTGAAACTCCTGCACTGAATCTCCAGCCCTGAATCTCAAGCCCTGAAACACAAGCCCTGAAACTTTTGCCCTGAAACTCCTGTCCCGAATATCCTGCCCTGAATCACATGCCCTTAAACTCCTGCCTTGAATCTCTTCTGCAGAGACTACAGCACTGAAACTCCTGCCCTGAATCTCCTGCCCTGAAAGTTATGCCCTGAATCACATGCCCTGAAACTCCTGGCCTGAACATACTGCCTTGAAACTCATGCCCTGAATCACATGCCCTGAAACTCCTCCCATGAATCTAGTGACCTGAAACACATGCCCTGATTCTCATGCCCAAAAACTCCTGCACTGATTCTCCTGCCCTAAAACTCATGCGCTGAATCTCATTCCCTGAAACTCCTGCCCTGAATCTCATGCCTTGCAACTCATGCCCTGAATCTCATGCACTGAATCTCCTGCCCTTAAACTCTTGCACTGAATCTCATGACCAGAAACTCCTGCCCTGAAACTCATGTCCTGAATTTCATGCCCTGAAACTCCTGCCCTGAATCTCATGCCCTGAAACTAATGCCCTGAATCTCCTGCAATGAAACTCAGGCCATGAATCTCATGCCCTGAAACTTGTGCCCTGAATCTACTGCTCTGAATCTCCTGTCCCAAATCACCTGCCCTGAATCACATGCCCTGAAACTCCTGCCCTGAATCTCTTCTGCAGAAACTACAGCACTGAAACTCCTCCCCTGAATCTCCTGCCCTGAAAGTCATGCCCTAAATCACATGCCCTGAACCTCCTGCCCTGAATCTCATGCCCTGAAACACCTGCCCTGAATCTAGTGCCCTGAAACTCATGCCCTGAATATCATGCCCTGAAACTTCTGCCCTGAATCTAATGCTCTGAAACTCATGCCCTGAAACTCCTGCCCTGAATCTCCTGCCCTGAAACTAATGCCCTGAATCACATGCCCTGAAACTCCTGCGCTGAATCTCTTCTGCAGGAACTACAGCACTGAACTCCTGCCCTGAATCTCCTGCGCTGTAAGTCATGCCCGGAATCACATGCCCTGAATCTACAACCCTGAAACTCATGCCCTGAATCTCATGCCCTAAAACTCCTTTACTGAATCTCCTGCCCGGAATCTCTTCTGCAGAAGCTACAGCACTGAAACTCCTGCCCTGAAAGTCATGCCCTGAAACTCCTGCCCTGAATCTAGTGCCCTGAAACTCATGCCCTGAATATCATGCCCTGAAACTTCTGCCCTGAACCTAATGCTCTGAAACTCATGCCATGAAACTCCTGCCCTGAATCTCCTGCCCTGAAACTCATGCCCTGAATCACATGCCCTGAAACTCCTGCCCTGAATCTAGTGCCCTGAAACTCATGCCCTGAATCTCATGTCCAGAAACTCCTGCCCTGAAACTCATGTCCTGAATCTCATGCCCTGAAACTCCTGCCCTGAATCTCTTCTGCAGAGACTACAGCACTGAAACTCCTGCCCTGAATCTCCTGCCCTGAAAGTCATGCCCTGAATCACATGCCCTGAAACTCCTGGCCTGAACATACTGCTTTGAATCTCATGCCCTGAATCACATCCCCAGAAACTCCTGCCCTGAATATCCTGCCCTAAAACTCATGCGCTGAATCTCATTCCCTGAAACTCCTGCCCTGAATCTCATGCCCTGAAACTCCTGTCCCAAATCTCCTGCCCTGAATCACATGCCCTGAAACTCCTGCCCTGAATCTCTTCTGCAGAAGCTACAGCACAGAAACTCCTGCCCTGAAAGTCATGCCCTGAAACTCCTGCCCTGAATCTAGTGCCCTGAAACTCATGCCCTGAATATCATGCCCTGAAACTTCTGCCCTGAATCTAATGCTCTGAAACTCATGCCATGAAACTCCTGCCCTGAATCTCCTGCCCTGAAACTCATGCCCTGAATCACATGCCCTGAAACTCCTGCCCTGAATCTAGTGCCCTGAAGTTCATGCCCTGAATCTCATATCCAGAAACTCCTGCCTTGAAACTCATGTCCTGAATCTCATGCCCTGAAACTCCTGCCCTGAATGTCTTCTGCAGAAACTACAGCACCTAAACTCCTGCCCTGAATCTCCTGCCCTGAAAGTCATGCCCTGAATATCATGCCCAGAAACTCCTGCCCTGAAACTCATGTCCTGAATTTCATGCCCTGAAACTCCTGCCCTGAATCTCATGCCCTGAAACTAATGCCCTGAATTTCCTGCAATGAAACTCAGGCCATGAATCTCATGCCCTGAAACATCTGCCCTGAATCTACTGCTCTGAAACTCCTGCTCTGAATCTCCTGCCCTGAAACTCCTGCCCTGAATCTCTTCTGCAGAAACTACAGCACTGAAACTCCTGCCCTGAATCTTCTGCCCTGAAAGTCATGCCCTGAAACTCCTGCCCTGAATCTCATGCCCTGAAACTCCTGCCCTGAATCTAGTGCCCTGAAACTCATGCCCTGAATATCATGCCCTGAAACTTCTGCCTTGAATCTAATGCTCTGAAACTCATGCCCTGAAACTCCTGCCCTGAATCTCATGCCCTGAAACTCATGCCCTGAATCACATGCCCTGAAACTCCTGCGCTGAATCTCTTCTGCAGAAACTACAGCACTGAACTCCTGCCCTGAATCTCCTGCGCTGTAAGTCATGCCCTGAATCACATGCCCTGAATCTACTACCCTGAAACTCAGGCCCTGAATCTCATGCCCTAAAACTCCTTTACTTAATCTCCTGCCCTGAATCCCCTGCCCTGAAACTCATGCCGTGAATCACATGCCCTGAAACTCCCGCCATGAATCTGCTGCCCTGAAACTCATGTCCTGAATCTCATGCCCTGAAACTCCTGCACTGAATCTCCAGCCCCGAATCTCAAGCTCTGAAACACAAGCCCTGAAACTCCTGCCCTGAAACTCCTGTCCCGAATCTCCTGCCCTGAATGACATGCCCTTAAACTCCTGCCTTGAATCTCTTCTGCAGAAACTATAGCACTGAAACTCCTGCCCTGAATCTCCTGCCCTGAAAGTCATGCCCTGAATCACATGCCCTGAAACTCCTGCCCTGAATATCCTGCCCTGAAAGTCATGCCCTGAATCACATGCCCTGAAAATCCTGCCCTGAATATCCTGCCCTGAAAGTCATGCCCTGAATCACATGCCCTGAAAATCCTGCCCTGAATCTAGTGACCTGAAACTCATGCCCTGAGTCTCAATCCCAGAAACTCCTGCCCTGAATCTCCTGCCCTAAAACTCATGCCCTGAATCTCATGCACTGAATCTCCTGCCCTGAAACTCATGCCCTGAATCTCATGTCCAGAAAGTCCTGCCCTGAAACTCATGTCCTGAATCTCATTCCCTGAAACTCCTGCCCTGAATCTCTTCTGCAGAAACTACAGCACTGAACTCCTGGCCTGAATCTCCTGCCCTGAAAGTCATGCCCTGAATCACATGCCCTGAAACTCCTGCCCTGAATCTCTTCTGCAGAAACTACAGCACTGAACTCCTGGCCTGAATCTCCTGCCCTGAAAGTCATGCCCTGAATCTCATGCCCTGAAACTAATGCCCTGAATCACATGCCCTAAAACTCCTGCGCTGAATTTCTTCTGCTGAAACTACAGCACTGAACTCCTGCCCTGAATCTCCTGCGCTGTAAGTCATGCCCTGAATCACATGCAATGAAACTCCTGCCCTGAATCTCATGCCCTGAACCTCCTGCCCTGATTCTAGCGCCCTGAAACTCATGCCCTGAAACTCCTGCCATGAATCTCCTGCACTGAAACTCATGCCCTGAATCTCATGCCCTGAAACTCCTGCACTGTAAGTCATGCCCTGAATCACATGCCCTGAATCTACTACCCTGAAACTCATGCCCTGAATCTCATGCCCTAAAACTCCTTTACTGAATCTCCTGCCCTGAATCTCCTGCCCTGAAACTCATGCCCTGAATCACATGCCCTTAAACTCCTGCCCTGAATCTCATGCCCTGAAACTCCTGCACTGAATCTCCAGCCCTGAATCTCAAGCCCTGAAACACAAGCCCTGAAACTCCTGCCCTGAAACTCCTGTCCCGAATCTCCTGCCCTGAATCACATGCCCTTAAACTCCTGCCTTGAATCTCTTCTGCAGAGACTACAGCACTGAAACTCCTGCCCTGAAAGTCATTCCCTGAATCACATGCCCGGATACTCCTGCCCTGAACATCCTGCCTTGAAACTCATGCCCTGAATCACATGCCCTGAAACTCCTGCCCTGAATCTAGTGACCTGAAACTCATGCCCTGATTCTCATGCCCAGAAACTCCTGCCCTGAATCTCCTGCCTTAAAACTCATGCCCTGAATCTCATTCCCTGAAACTCCTGCCCTGAATCTGATGGCTTGCAACTCATGCCCTGAATCTCATCCAATGAATCTCCTGCCCTGAAACTCATGCTTTGAATCTCATGTCCAGAAACTCCTGCCCTGAAACTCATGTCCTGAATCTCATGCCCTGAAACTCCTGCCCTGAATCTCTTCTGCAAACACTACAGCACTGAAACTCCTGCCCTGAATCTCCTGCCCTGAAATTCATGCCCTGAATCACATGCCCTGAAACTCCTGCCCTGAATCTCATGCCCTGAACCTCCTGCCCTGATTCTAGCGCCCTGAAACTCATGCCCTGAATATCATGCCTTGAAACTCCCTCCCTGAATCTCGATCCCTGAAACTACTGCCCTGAATCTCATGCCCTGAAACTAATGCCCTGAATCACATGCCCTAAAACTCCTGCGCTGAATCTCTTCTGCAGAAACTACAGCACTGAACTCCTGCCCTGAATCTCCTGCGCTGTAAGTCATGCCCTGAATCACATGCCCTGAATCTACTACCCTGAAACTCATGCCCTGAATCTCATGCCCTAAAACTCCTTTACTGAATCTCCTGCCCTGAATCTCCTGCCCTGAAACTCATGCCCTGAATCACATGCCCAGAAACTCCTGCCATGAATCTCCTGCACTGAAAGTCATGCCCTGAATCTCATGCCCTGAAACTCCTGCACGGAATCTCCAGCCCTGAATCTCAAGCCCTGAAACACAAGCCCTGAAACTCCTGCCCTGAAACTCCTGTCCCGAATCTCCTGCCCTGAATCACATGACCTTAAACTCCTGCCTTGAATCTCTTCTGCAGAGACTACAGCACTGAAACTCCTGCCCTGAATCTCCTGCCCTGAAAGTCATGCCCTGAATCACATGCCCTAAAACTCCTGCCCTGAACATCCTGCCTTGAAACTCATGCCCTGAATCACATGCCCTGAATCTCCTGCCCTGAATCTAGTGACCTGAAACTCATGCCCTGATTCTCATGCCCTGAAACTAATGCCCTGAATCACACGCCCTAAAACTCCTGCGCTGAATCTCTTCTGCAGAAAGTACAGCACTGAACTCCTGCCCTGAATCTCCTGCGCTGTAAGTCATGCCCTGAATCACATGCCCTGAATCTACTACCCTGAAACTCATGCCCTGAATCTCATGCCCTAAAACTCCTTTACTGAATCTCCTGCCCTGAATCTCCTGCCCTGAAACTCATGCCCTGAATCACATGCCCAGAAACTCCTGCCATGAATCTCCTGCACTGAAACTCATGCCCTGAATCTCATGCCCTGAAGCTCCTGCACGGAATCTCCAGCCCTGAATCTCAAGCCCTGAAACACAAGCCCTGAAACTCCTGCCCTGAAACTCCTGTCCCGAATCTCCTGCCCTGAATCACATGACCTTAAACTCCTGCCTTGAATCTCTTCTGCAGAGACTACAGCACTGAAACTCCTGCCCTGAATCTCCTGCCCTGAAAGTCATGCCCTGAATCACATGCCCTGAAACTCCTGCCCTGAACATCCTGCCTTGAAACTCATGCCCTGAATCAAATGTCCTGAAACTCCTGCCCTGAATCTCTTCTGCAGAAACTACAGTACTGAAACTCCTGCCCTGAATCTCCTGCCCTGAAAGTCATGCCCTGAATCACATGCCCTGAAACTCCTGCCCTGAATCTCATGTCCAGAAACTCTTGCCCTGAATCTAGTGCCCTGAAACTCATGCCCTGAATATCATGCCTTGAAACTCCTTCCCTGAATCTCGTTCCCTGAAACTACTGCCCTGAATCTCATGCCCTGAAACTAATGCCCTGAATCACATGCCCTAAAACTCCTGCGCTGAATCTCTTCTGCTGAAACTACAGCACTGAACTCCGGCCCTGAATCTCCTGCGCTGTAAGTCATGCCCTGAATCACATGCCCTGAATCTACTACCCTGAAACTCATGCCCTGAATCTCATGCCCTAAAACTCCTTTACTGAATCTCCTGCCCTGAATCTCCTGCCCTGAAACTCATGCCCTGAATCACATGCCCTTAAACTCCTGCCCTGAATCTCATGCCCTGAAACTCCTGCACTGAATCTCCTGTCCCGAATCTCCTGCCCTGAATCACATGCCCTTAAACTCCTGCCTTGAATGTCTTCTGCAGAGACTACAGCACTGAAACTCCTGCCCTGAAAGTCATTCCCTGAATCACATGCCCTGATACTCCTGCCCTGAACATCCTGCCTTGAAACTCATGCCCTGAATCACATGCCCTGAAACTCCTGCCCTGAATCTAGTGACCTGAAACTCATGCCCTGATTCTCATGCACAGAAACTCCTGCCCTGAATCTCCTGCCTTAAAACTCATGCCCTGAATCTCATTCCCTGAAACTCCTGCCCTGAATCTCATGGCTTGCAACTCATGCCCTGAATCTCATCCAATGAATCTCCTGCCCTGAAACTCATGCTTTGAATCTCATGTCCAGAAACTCCTGCCCTGAAACTCATGTCCTGAATCTCATGCCCTGAAACTCCTGCCCTGAATCTCTTCTGCAAACACTACAGCACTGAAACTCCTGCCCTGAATCTCCTGCCCTGAAATTCATGCCCTGAATCACATGCCCTGAAACTCCTGCCCTGAATCTCATGCCCTGAACCTCCTGCCCTGATTCTAGCGCCCTGAAACTCATGCCCTGAATATCATGCCTTGAAACTCCTTCTCTGAATCTCGATCCCTGAAACTACTGCCCTGAATCCCATGCCCTGAAACTAATGCCCTGAATCACATGCCCTAAAACTCCTGCGCTGAATCTCTTCTGCAGAAACTACAGCACTGAACTCCTGCCCTGAATCTCCTGCGCTGTAAGTCTTGCCCTGAATCACATGCCCTGAATCTACTACCCCGAAACTCATGCCCTGAATCTCATGCCCTAAAACTCCTTTACTGAATCTCCTGTCCTGAATCTCCTGCGCTGTAAGTCATGCCCTGAATCACATGCCCTGAATTTACTACCCTGAAACTCATGCCCTGAATCTCATGCCCTAAAACTCCTTTACTGAATCTCCTGCCCTGAATCTCCTGCCCTGAAACTCATGCCCTGAATCACATGCCCAGAAACTCCTGCCATGAATCTCCTGCACTGAAAGTCATGCCCTGAATCTCATGCCCTGAAACTCCTGCACGGAATCTCCAGCCCTGATTCTCAAGCCCTGGAACACAAGCCCTGAAACTCCTGCCCTGAAACTCCTGTCCCGAATCTCCTGCCCTGAATCACATGACCTTAAACTCCTGCCTTGAATCTCTTCTGCAGAGACTACAGCACTGAAACTCCTGCCCTGAATCTCCTGCCCTGAAAGTCATGCCCTGAATCACATGCCCTGAAAGTCCTGGCCTGAACATACTGCCTTGAAACTCATGCCCTGAATCACATGCCCTGAAACTCCTGCCATAAATCTAGTAACCTGAAAATCATGCCCTGATTCTCATGCCCAGAAACTCCTGCCCTGAATCTCCTGCCCTAAAAATCATGCGCTGAATCTCATTCCCTGAATCTCCTGCCCTGAATCTCATGCCTTGCAACTCATGCCCTGAATCTCATGCACTGAATCTCCTGCCCTTAAACTCATGCCCTGAATCTCATGCGCAGAAACTCCTGCCCTGAAACTCATGTCCTGAATTTCATGCCCTGAAACTCCTGCCCTGAATCTCATGCCCTGAAACTAATGCCCTGAATCTCCTGCAATGAAACTCAGGCCATGAATCTCATGCCCTGAAACTTCTGCCCTGAATCTACTGCTCTGAAACTCCTGCTCTGAATCTCCTGCCCTGAAACTCCTGTCCCAAATCTCCTGCCCTGAATCACATGCCCTGAAACTCCTGCCCTGAATCTCTTCTGCAGAAACTACAGCACTGAAACTCCTGCCCTGAATCTCCTGCCCTGAATCACATGCCTTGAAACTCCTGCCCTGAATCTCATGCCCTGAAACTCCTGCCCTGAATCTAGTGCCCTGAAACTCATGCCCTGAAACTCATGCCCTGAATCTCATGCCCTAAAACTCCTTTACTGAATCTCCTGCCCTGAATCTCCTGCCCTGAAACTCATGCCCTGAATCACATGCCCTTAAACTCCTGCCCTGAATCTCATGCCCTGAAACTCCTGCACGGAATCTCCAGCCCTGAATCTCAAGCCCTGAAACACAAGCCCTGAAACTCCTGCCCTGAAACTCCTGTCCCGAATCTCCTGCCCTGAATGACATGCCCTTAAACTCCTGCCTTGAATCTCTTCTGCAGAGACTACAGCACTGAAACTCCTGCCCTGAATCTCCTGCCCTGAAAGTCATTCCCTGAATCACATGCCCTGAAACTCCTGCCCTGAACATCCTGCCTTGAAACTCATGCCCTGAATCACATGCCCTGAAACTCCTGCCCTGAATTTAGTCACCTGAAACTCATGCCCTGATTCTCATGCCCTGAAACTCCTGCCCTGAACATCCTGCCTTGAAACTCATGCCCTGAATCACATGCCCTGAAACTCCTGCCCTGAATCTCTTCTGCAAAAACTACAGCACTGAAACTCCTGCCCTGAATCTCCTGCCCTGAAAGTCATGCCCTGAATCACATGCCCTGAAACTCCTGCCCTGAATCTCATGTCCTGAAACTCCTTCCGTGAATTTAGTGCCCTGAAACTCATGCCTTGAATCTCATGCCCTGAAACTCCTGCACTGAATCTCCAGCCCTGAATCTCAAGCCCTGAAACACAAGCCCTGAAACTCCTGCCCTGAAATTCCTGTCCCGAATCTCCTGCCCTGAATCACATGCCCTTAAACTCC
The DNA here is from genome assembly GCF_030028105.1 of Mobula birostris. Taxonomy (NCBI): domain Eukaryota; kingdom Metazoa; phylum Chordata; class Chondrichthyes; order Myliobatiformes; family Myliobatidae; genus Mobula; species Mobula birostris. The sequence goes on from NW_027278647.1 coordinate 93,270, forward strand.
TGCCTTGAATCTCTTCTGCAGAGGCTACAGCACTGAAACTCCTTTACTGAATCTCCTGCCCTGAAACTCATGCCGTGAATCACATGCCCTGAAACTCCTGCCATGAATCTCCTGCCCTGAAACTCATGCCCTGAATCTCATGCCCTGAAACTCCTGCACTGAATCTCCAGCCCCGAATCTCAAGCCCTGAAGCACAAGCCCTGAAACTCCTGCCCTGAAACTCCTGTCCCGAATCTCCTGCCCTGAATCACATGCCCTTAAACTCCTGCCTTGAATCTCTTCTGCAGAGACTACAGCACTGAAACTCCTGCCCTGAATCTCCTGCCCTGAAAGTCATGCCCTGAATCACATGCCCTGAAAGTCCTGGCCTGAACATACTGCCTTGAAACTCATGCCCTGAATCACATGCCCTGAAACTCCTGCCATAAATCTAGTAACCTGAAAATCATGCCCTGATTCTCATGCCCAGAAACTCCTGCCCTGAATCTCCTGCCCTAAAAATCATGCGCTGAATCTCATTCCCTGAATCTCCTGCCCTGAATCTCATGCCTTGCAACTCATGCCCTGAATCTCATGCACTGAATCTCCTGCCCTTAAACTCATGCCCTGAATCTCATGCGCAGAAACTCCTGCCCTGAAACTCATGTCCTGAATTTCATGCCCTGAAACTCCTGCCCTGAATCTCATGCCCTGAAACTAATGCCCTGAATCTCCTGCAATGAAACTCAGGCCATGAATCTCATGCCCTGAAACTCCTGTCCCAAATCTCCTGCCCTGAATCACATGCCCTGAAACTCCTGCCCTGAATCTCTTCTGCAGAAACTACAGCACTGAAACTCCTGCCCTGAATCTCCTGCCCTGAATCACATGCCTTGAAACTCCTGCCCTGAATCTCATGCCCTGAAACTCCTGCCCTGAATCTAGTGCCCTGAAACTCATGCCCTGAAACTCATGCCCTGAATCTCATGCCCTAAAACTCCTTTACTGAATCTCCTGCCCTGAATCTCCTGCCCTGAAACTCATGCCCTGAATCACATGCCCTTAAACTCCTGCCCTGAATCTCATGCCCTGAAACTCCTGCACGGAATCTCCAGCCCTGAATCTCAAGCCCTGAAACACAAGCCCTGAAACTCCTGCCCTGAAACTCCTGTCCCGAATCTCCTGCCCTGAATGACATGCCCTTAAACTCCTGCCTTGAATCTCTTCTGCAGAGACTACAGCACTGAAACTCCTGCCCTGAATCTCCTGCCCTGAAAGTCATTCCCTGAATCACATGCCCTGAAACTCCTGCCCTGAACATCCTGCCTTGAAACTCATGCCCTGAATCACATGCCCTGAAACTCCTGCCCTGAATTTAGTCACCTGAAACTCATGCCCTGATTCTCATGCCCTGAAACTCCTGCCCTGAACATCCTGCCTTGAAACTCATGCCCTGAATCACATGCCCTGAAACTCCTGCCCTGAATCTCTTCTGCAAAAACTACAGCACTGAAACTCCTGCCCTGAATCTCCTGCCCTGAAAGTCATGCCCTGAATCACATGCCCTGAAACTCCTGCCCTGAATCTCATGTCCTGAAACTCCTTCCGTGAATTTAGTGCCCTGAAACTCATGCCTTGAATCTCATGCCCTGAAACTCCTGCACTGAATCTCCAGCCCTGAATCTCAAGCCCTGAAACACAAGCCCTGAAACTCCTGCCCTGAAATTCCTGTCCCGAATCTCCTGCCCTGAATCACATGCCCTTAAACTCCTGCCTTGAATCTCTTCTGCAGAGGCTACAGCACTGAAACTCCTGCCCTGAATCTCCTGCCCTGAAAGTCATGCCCTGAATCACATGCCCTGAAACTCCTGCCCTGAACATCCTGCTTTGAAACTCATGCCCTGAATCACATGCCCTGAAACTCCTACCCTGAATCTCTTCTGCAGAAACTACAGCACTGAAACTCCTGCCCTGAATCTCCTGCCCTGAAAGTCATGCCCTGAATCACATGCCCTGAAACTCCTGCCCTGAATCTCATGTCCTGAAACTCCTGCCCTGAATCTAGTGCCCTGAAACTCATGCCCTGAATATCATGCCTTGAAACTCCTTCCCTGAATCTCGATCCCTGAAACTACGGCCCTGAATCTCATGCCCTGAAACTAATGCCCTGAATCACATGCCATAAAACTCCTGCGCTGAATCTCTTCTGCTGAAACTACAGCACTGAACTCCGGCCCTGAATCTCCTGCGCTGTAAGTCATGCCCTGAATCACATGCACTGAATCTACTACCCTGAAACTCATGCCCTGAATCTCATGCCCTAAAACTCCTTTACTGAATCTCCTGCCCTGAATCTCCTGCCCTGAAATTCATGCCCAGAATCACATGCCCTGAATCTCATGCCCTAAAACTCCTGCCCTGAATCTCATGCCCTGGAAATCCTGCACTGAATCTCCAGCCCTGAATCTCAAGCCCTGAAACACAAGCCCTGAAACTCCTGCCCTGAAACTCCTGTCCCGAATCTCCTGCCCTGAATCACATGCCCTTAAACTCCTGCCTTGAATCTCTTCTGCAGAGACTACAGCACTGAAACTCCTGCCCTGAATCTCCTGCCCTGAAAGTCATTCCCTGAATCACATGCCCTGAAACTCCTGCCCTGAACATCCTGCCTTGAAACTCATGCCCTGAATCACATGCCCTGAAACTCCTGCCCTGAATCTAGTGACCTGAAACTCATGCCCTGATTCTCATGCCCAGAAACTCCTGCCCTGAATCTCCTGCCCTGAAAGTCATGCCCTGAATCACATGCCCTGGAACACCTGCCCTGAATCTCATGCCCTGAACCTCCTGCCCTGATTCCAGCGCCCTGAAACTCATGCCCTGAATATCATTCCTTGAAACTCCTTCCCTGATCTCGATCCCTGAAACTACTGCCCTGAATCTCATGCCCTGAAACTAATGCCCTGGATCACATGCCCTAAAACTCCTGCGCTGAATCTCTTCTGCAGAAACTACAGCACTGAACTCCTGCCCTGAATGTCCTGCGCTGTAAGTCATGCCCTGAATCACATGCCCTGAATCTACTATCCTGAAACTCATGCCCTGAATCTCATGCCCTAAAACTCCTTTACTGAATCTCCTGCCCTGAATCTCCTGCCCTGAAATTCATGCCCCTGAATCACATGCCCTGAAACTCCTGCTATGAATCTCCTGCATTGAAACTCATGGCCTGAATCTCATGCCCAGAAACTCCTGCACTGAATCTCCAGCCCTGAATCTCAAGCCCTGAAACACAAGCCCTGAAACTCCTACCCTGAAACTCCTGTCCCGAATCTCCTGCCCTGAATCACATGACCTTAAACTCCTGCCTTGAATCTCTTCTGCAGAGACTACAGCACTGAAACTCATGCCCTGAATGTCATTCCCTGAAACTCCTGCCCTGAATCTCATGCCTTGCAACTCATGCCCTGAATCTCATGCACTGAATCTCCTGCCCTGAAACTCATGCCCTGAATCTCATGTCCAGAAACTCCTGCCCTGAAACTCATGTCCTGAATCTCATGCCCTGAAACTCCTGCCCTGAATCTCTTCTGCAGAAACTACAGCACTGAAACTCCTGCCCTGAATCTCCTGCCCTTAAAGTCATGCCCTGAATCACATGCCCTGAAACTCCTGCCCAGAATCTCATGCCCTGAACCTCCTGCCCTGAATCTAGTGCCCTGAAACTCATGCCCTGAATATCATGCCTTGAAACTCCTTCCGTGAATCTCGATCCCTGAAACTACTGCCCTGAATCTCATGCCCTGAAACTAATGCCCTGAATCACATGCCCTGAAACTCCTGCGCTGAATCTCTTCTGCAGAAACTACAGCACTGAACTCCTGCCCTGAATCTCCTGCGCTGTAAGTCATGTCCTGAATCACATGCCCCGAATCTACTACCCTGAAACTCATGCCCTGAATCTCATGCCCTAAAACTCCTTTACTGAATCTCCTGCCCTGAATCTCCTGCCCTGAAACTCATGCCCTGAATCAGATGCCCTGAAACTCCTGCCATGAATCTCCTGCCCTGAAACTCATGCCCTGAATCTCATGCCCTGAAACTCCTGCACTGAATCTCCAGCCCTGAATCTCAAGCCCTGAAACACAAGCCCTGAAACTTTTGCCCTGAAACTCCTGTCCCGAATATCCTGCCCTGAATCACATGCCCTTAAACTCCTGCCTTGAATCTCTTCTGCAGAGACTACAGCACTGAAACTCCTGCCCTGAATCTCCTGCCCTGAAAGTTATGCCCTGAATCACATGCCCTGAAACTCCTGGCCTGAACATACTGCCTTGAAACTCATGCCCTGAATCACATGCCCTGAAACTCCTCCCATGAATCTAGTGACCTGAAACACATGCCCTGATTCTCATGCCCAGAAACTCCTGCACTGATTCTCCTGCCCTAAAACTCATGCGCTGAATCTCATTCCCTGAAACTCCTGCCCTGAATCTCATGCCTTGCAACTCATGCCCTGAATCTCATGCACTGAATCTCCTGCCCTTAAACTCTTGCACTGAATCTCATGACCAGAAACTCCTGCCCTGAAACTCATGTCCTGAATTTCAAGCCCTGAAACTCCTGCCCTGAATCTCATGCCCTGAAACTAATGCCCTGAATCTCCTGCAATGAAACTCAGGCCATGAATCTCATGCCCTGAAACTTGTGCCCTGAATCTACTGCTCTGAATCTCCTGTCCCAAATCACCTGCCCTGAATCACATGCACTGAAACTCCTGCCCTGAATCTCTTCTGCAGAAACTACAGCACTGAAACTCCTCCCCTGAATCTCCTGCCCTGAAAGTCATGCCCTAAATCACATGCCCTGAACCTCCTGCCCTGAATCTCATGCCCTGAAACACCTGCCCTGAATCTAGTGCCCTGAAACTCATGCCCTGAATATCATGCCCTGAAACTTCTGCCCTGAATCTAATGCTCTGAAACTCATGCCCTGAAACTCCTGCCCTGAATCTCCTGCCCTGAAACTAATGCCCTGAATCACATGCCCTGAAACTCCTGCGCTGAATCTCTTCTGCAGGAACTACAGCACTGAACTCCTGCCCTGAATCTCCTGCGCTGTAAGTCATGCCCTGAATCACATGCCCTGAATCTACAACCCTGAAACTCATGCCCTGAATCTCATGCCCTAAAACTCCTTTACTGAATCTCCTGCCCGGAATCTCTTCTGCAGAAGCTACAGCACTGAAACTCCTGCCCTGAAAGTCATGCCCTGAAACTCCTGCCCTGAATCTAGTGCCCTGAAACTCATGCCCTGAATATCATGCCCTGAAACTTCTGCCCTGAACCTAATGCTCTGAAACTCATGCCATGAAATTCCTGCCCTGAATCTCCTGCCCTGAAACTCATGCCCTGAATCACATGCCCTGAAACTCCTGCCCTGAATCTAGTGCCCTGAAACTCATGCCCTGAATCTCATGTCCAGAAACTCCTGCCCTGAAACTCATGTCCTGAATCTCATGCCCTGAAACTCCTGCCCTGAATCTCTTCTGCAGAGACTACAGCACTGAAACTCCTGCCCTGAATCTCCTGCCCTGAAAGTCATGCCCTGAATCACATGCCCTGAAACTCCTGGCCTGAACATACTGCTTTGAATCTCATGCCCTGAATCACATCCCCAGAAACTCCTGCCCTGAATATCCTGCCCTAAAACTCATGCGCTGAATCTCATTCCCTGAAACTCCTGCCCTGAATCTCATGCCCTGAAACTCCTGTCCCAAATCTCCTGCCCTGAATCACATGCCCTGAAACTCCTGCCCTGAATCTCTTCTGCAGAAGCTACAGCACAGAAACTCCTGCCCTGAAAGTCATGCCCTGAAACTCCTGCCCTGAATCTAGTGCCCTGAAACTCATGCCCTGAATATCATGCCCTGAAACTTCTGCCCTGAATCTAATGCTCTGAAACTCATGCCATGAAACTCCTGCCCTGAATCTCCTGCCCTGAAACTCATGCCCTGAATCACATGCCCTGAAACTCCTGCCCTGAATCTAGTGCCCTGAAGTTCATGCCCTGAATCTCATATCCAGAAACTCCTGCCTTGAAACTCATGTCCTGAATCTCATGCCCTGAAACTCCTGCCCTGAATGTCTTCCGCAGAAACTACAGCACCTAAACTCCTGCCCTGAATCTCCTGCCCTGAAAGTCATGCCCTGAATATCATGCCCAGAAACTCCTGCCCTGAAACTCATGTCCTGAATTTCATGCCCTGAAACTCCTGCCCTGAATCTCATGCCCTGAAACTAATGCCCTGAATTTCCTGCAATGAAACTCAGGCCATGAATCTCATGCCCTGAAACATCTGCCCTGAATCTACTGCTCTGAAACTCCTGCTCTGAATCTCCTGCCCTGAAACTCCTGCCCTGAATCTCTTCTGCAGAAACTACAGCACTGAAACTCCTGCCCTGAATCTTCTGCCCTGAAAGTCATGCCCTGAATCACATGCCCTGAAACTCCTGCCCTGAATCTCATGCCCTGAAACTCCTGCCCTGAATCTAGTGCCCTGAAACTCATGCCCTGAATATCATGCCCTGAAACTTCTGCCTTGAATCTAATGCTCTGAAACTCATGCCCTGAAACTCCTGCCCTGAATCTCATGCCCTGAAACTCATGCCCTGAATCACATGCCCTGAAACTCCTGCGCTGAATCTCTTCTGCAGAAACTACAGCACTGAACTCCTGCCCTGAATCTCCTGCGCTGTAAGTCATGCCCTGAATCACATGCCCTGAATCTACTACCCTGAAACTCAGGCCCTGAATCTCATGCCCTAAAACTCCTTTACTTAATCTCCTGCCCTGAATCCCCTGCCCTGAAACTCATGCCGTGAATCACATGCCCTGAAACTCCCGCCATGAATCTGCTGCCCTGAAACTCATGTCCTGAATCTCATGCCCTGAAACTCCTGCACTGAATCTCCAGCCCCGAATCTCAAGCTCTGAAACACAAGCCCTGAAACTCCTGCCCTGAAACTCCTGTCCCGAATCTCCTGCCTGAATCACATGCCCTTAAACTCCTGCCTTGAATCTCTTCTGCAGAAACTATAGCACTGAAACTCCTGCCCTGAATCTCCTGCCCTGAAAGTCATGCCCTGAATCACATGCCCTGAAACTCCTGCCCTGAATATCCTGCCCTGAAAGTCACCCTGAATCACATGCCCTGAAACTCCTGCCCTGAATATCCTGCCCTGAAAGTCATGCCCTGAATCACATGCCCTGAAAATCCTGCCCTGAATCTAGTGACCTGAAACTCATGCCCTGAGTCTCAATCCCAGAAACTCCTGCCCTGAATCTCCTGCCCTAAAACTCATGCCCTGAATCTCATGCACTGAATCTCCTGCCCTGAAACTCATGCCCTGAATCTCATGTCCAGAAAGTCCTGCCCTGAAACTCATGTCCTGAATCTCATTCCCTGAAACTCCTGCCCTGAATCTCTTCTGCAGAAACTACAGCACTGAACTCCTGGCCTGAATCTCCTGCCCTGAAAGTCATGCCCTGAATCACATGCCCTGAAACTCCTGCCCTGAATCTCTTCTGCAGAAACTACAGCACTGAACTCCTGGCCTGAATCTCCTGCCCTGAAAGTCATGCCCTGAATCACATGCCTTGAAACTCCTTCCCTGAATCTCGATCCCTGAAACTACTGCCCTGAATCTCATGCCCTGAAACTAATGCCCTGAATCACATGCCCTAAAACTCCTGCGCTGAATCTCTTCTTCAGAAACTACAGCACTGAACTCCTGCCCAGAATCTCCTGCGTTGTAAGTCATGCCCTGAATCACATGCCCTGAATCTACTACCCTGAAACTCATGCCCTGAATCTCATGCCCTAAAATTCCTTTACTGAATCTCCTGCCCTGGATCTCCTGCCTGAAACTCATGCACTGAATCACATGCCCTGAAACTCCTGCCATGAATCTCCTGCCCTGAAACTCATGCCCTGAATCTCATGCCCTCAAACTCCTGCACTGAATCTCAGCCCTGAATCTCAAGCCCTGAAACACAAGCCCTGAAACTCCTGCCCTGAAACTCCTGTCCCGAATCTCCTGCCCTGAATGACATGCCCTTAAACTCCTGCCTTGAATCTCTTCTGCAGAGACTACAGCACTGAAACTCCTGCCCTAAATCTCCTGCCCTGAAAGTCATGCCCTGAATCACATGCCCTGAAACTCCTGCCCTGAATCTCATGCCCTGAACCTCCTGCCCTGATTCTAGCGCCCTGAAACTCATGCCCTGAATATCATGCCTTGAAACTCCTTCCCTGAATCTCGATCCCTGAAACTACTGCCCTGAATCTCATGCCCTGAAACTAATGCCCTGAATCACATGCCCTAAAACTCCTGCGCTGAATCTCTTCTGCAGAAACTACAGCACTGAACTCCTGCCCTGAATCTCCTGCGCTGTAAGTCTTGCCCTGAATCACATGCCCTGAATCTACTACCCTGAAACTCATGCCCTGAATCTCATGCCCTAAAACTCCTTTACTGAATCTCCTGTCCTGAATCTCCTGCGCTGTAAGTCATGCCCTGAATCACATGCCCTGAATTTACTACCCTGAAACTCATGCCCTGAATCTCATGCCCTAAAACTCCTTTACTGAATCTCCTGCCCTGAATCTCCTGCCCTGAAACTCATGCCCTGAATCACATGCCCAGAAACTGCTGCCATGAATCTCCTGCACTGAAAGTCATGCCCTGAATCTCCTGCCCTGAAACTCCTGCACGGAATCTCCTGCCCTGAATCACATGACCTTAAACTCCTGCCTTGAATCTCTTCTGCAGAGACTACAGCACTGAAACTCCTGCCCTGAATCTCCTGCCCTGAAAGTCATGCCTGAATCACATGCCCTGAAACTCCTGCCCTGAACATCCTGCCTTGAAACTCATGCCCTGAATCACATGCCCTGAAACTCCTGCCCTGAATCTAGTGACCTGAAACTCATGCCCTGATTCTCATGCCCAGAAACTCCTGCCCTGAATCTCATGCCCTGAAAATCCTGTCCCAAATCTCCTGCCCTGAATCACATGCCCTGAAACTCCTGCCCTGAATCTCTTCTGCAGAACCTACAGCACAGAAACTCCTGCCCTGAAAGTCATGCCCTGAAACTCCTGCCCTGAATCTAGTGCCCTGAAACTCATGCCCTGAATATCATGCCCTGAAACTTCTGCCCTGAATCTAATGCTCTGAAACTCATGACATGAAACTCCTGCCCTGAATCTCCTGCCCTGAAACTCATGCCCTGAATCACATGCCCTGAAACTCCTGCCCTGAATCTCTTCTGCAGAAACTACAGCACCTAAACTCCTGCCCTGAATCTCCTGCCCCGAAAGTCATGCCCTGAATATCATGCCCAGAAACTCCTGCCCTGAAACTCATGTCCTGAATTTCATGCCCTGAAACTCCTGCCCTGAATCTCATGCCCTGAAACTAATGCCCTGAATTTCCTGCAATGAAACTCAGGCCATGAAGCTCATGCCCTGAAACATCTGCCCTGAATCTACTGCTCTGAAACTCCTGCTCTGAATCTCCTGCCCTGAAACTCCTGTCCCAGATCTCCTGCCCTGAATCACATGCTCTGAAACTCCTGCCCTGAATCTCTTCTGCAGAAACTACAGCACTGAAACTCCTGCCCTGTATCTTCTGCCCTGAAAGTCATGCCCTGAATCACATGCCCTGAAACTCCTGCCCTGAATCTCATGCCCTGAAACTCCTGCCCTGAATCTAGTGCCCTGAAACTCATGCCCTGAATATCATGCCCTGAAACTTCTGCCCTGAATCTAATGCTCTGAAACTCATGCCCTGAAACTCCTGCCCTGAATCTCATGCCCTGAAACTCATGCCCTGAATCACATGCCCTGAAACTCCTGCGCTGAATCTCTTCTGCAGAAACTACAGCACTGAACTCCTGCCCTGAATCTCCTGCGCTGTAAGTCATGCCCTGAATCACATGCCCTGAATCTACTACCCTGAAACTCATGCCCTGAATCTCATGCCCTAAAACTCCTTTACTTAATCTCCTGCCCTGAAACTCATGCCGTGAATCACATGCCCTGAAACTCCTGCCATGAATACCCTGCCCTGAAACTCATGCCCTGAATCTCATGCCCTGAAACTCCTGCACTGAATCTCCAGCCCCGAATTTCAAGCCCTGAAACACAAGCCCTGAAACTCCTGCCCTGAAACTCCTGTCCCGAATCTCCTGCCCTGAATGACATGCCCTTAAACTCCTGCCTTGAATCTCTTCTGCAGAAACTACAGCACTGAAACTCCTGCCCTGAATCTCCTGCCCTGAAAGTCATGCCCTGAATCACATGCCCTGAAACTCCTGCCCTGAATCTCATGTCCTGAAACTCCTGCCCTGAATCTAGTGCCCTGAAACTCATGCCCTGAATATCATGCCCAGAAACTCCTGCCCTGAAACTCATGTCCTGAATTTCATGCCCTGAAACTCCTGCCCTGAATCTCATGCCCTGAAACTAATGCCCTGAATTTCCTGCAATGAAACTCAGGCCATGAATCTCATGCCCTGAAACATCTGCCCTGAATCTACTGCTCTGAAACTCCTGCTCTGAATCTCCTGCCCTGAAACTCCTGTCCCAGATCTCCTGCCCTGAAACTCCTGCCCTGAATCTCTTCTGCAGAAACTACAGCACTGAAACTCCTGCCCTGTATCTTCTGCCCTGAAAGTCATGCCCTGAATCACATGCCCTGAAACTCCTGCCCTGAATCTCATGCCCTGAAACTCCTGCCCTGAATCTAGTGCCCTGAAACTCATGCCCTGAATATCATGCCCTGAAACTTCTGCCCTGAATCTAATGCTCTGAAACTCATGCCCTGAAACTCCTGCCCTGAATCTCATGCCCTGAAACTCATGCCCTGAATCACATGCCCTGAAACTCCTGCGCTGAATCTCTTCTGCAGAAACTACAGCACTGAACTCCTGCCCTGAATCTCCTGCGCTGTAAGTCATGCCCTGAATCACATGCCCTGAATCTACTACCCTGAAACTCATGCCCTGAATCTCATGCCCTAAAACTCCTTTACTTAATCTCCTGCCCTGAAACTCATGCCGTGAATCACATGCCCTGAAACTCCTGCCATGAATACCCTGCCCTGAAACTCATGCCCTGAATCTCATGCCCTGAAACTCCTGCACTGAATCTCCAGCCCCGAATTTCAAGCCCTGAAACACAAGCCCTGAAACTCCTGCCCTGAAACTCCTGTCCCGAATCTCCTGCCCTGAATGACATGCCCTTAAACTCCTGCCTTGAATCTCTTCTGCAGAAACTACAGCACTGAAACTCCTGCCCTGAATCTCCTGCCCTGAAAGTCATGCCCTGAATCACATGCCCTGAAACTCCTGCCCTGAATCTCATGTCCTGAAACTCCTGCCCTGAATCTAGTGCCCTGAAACTCATGCCCTGAATATCATGCCTTGAAACTCCTTCCCTGAATCTCGATCCCTGAAACTCCTGCCCTGAATATCCTGCCCTGAAAGTCATGCCCTGAATCACATGCCCTGAAAATCCTGCCCTGAATATAGTGACCTGAAGCTCATGCCCTGAGTCTCATGCCCAGAAACTCCTGCCCTGAATCTCCTGCCCTAAAACTCATGCCCTGAATCTCAATCCCTGAAACTCCTGCCCTGAATCTCATGCCTTGCAACTCATGCCCTGAAACTCATGCCCTGAATCTCATGCCCTGAAACTAATGCCGTGAATCACATGCCCTAAAACTCCTGCGCTGAATGTCTTCTGCTGAAACTACAGCACTGAACTCCTGCCCTGAATCTCCTGCGCTGTAAGTCATGCCCTGAATCACATGCCCTGAATCTACTACCCTGAAACTCATGCCCTGAATCTGATGCCCTAAAACTCCTTTACTGAATCTCCTGCCCTGAATCTCCTGCCCTGAAACTCATGCCCTGAATCACATGCCCTTAAACTCCTGCCCTGAATCTCATGCCTTGCAACTCATGCCCTGAATCACATGCACTGAATCTCCTGCCCTGAAACTCATGCCCTGAATCTCATGTCCAGAAAATCCTGCCCTGAAACTCATGTCCTGAATCTCATGCCCTGAAACTCCTGCCCTGAATTTCTTCTGCAGAAACTACAGCACTGAACTCCTGCCCTGAATCTACTGCCCTGAAAGTCATGCCCTGAATCACATGACCTGAAACTCCTGCACTGAATCTCCAGCCCTGAATCTCAAGCCCTGAAACACAAGGCCTGAAACTCCTGCCCTGAAACTCCTGTCCCGAATCTCCTGCCCTGAATCACATGCCCTTAAACGCCTGCCTTGAATCTCTTCTGCAGAGACTACAGCACTGAAACTCCTGCCCTGAATATCCTGCCCTGAAAGTCATGCCCTGAATCACATGCCCTGAAACTCCTGCCCTGACATCCTGCCTTGAAACTCATGCCCTGAATCACATGCCCTGAAACTCCTGCCCTGAATCTCTTCCGCAGAAACTACAGCACCTAAACTCCTGCCCTGAATCTCCTGCCCTGAAAGTCATGCCCTGAATCACATGCCCTGAAACTCCTGCCCTGAATCTCATGTCCTGAAACTCCTGCCCTGAATCTAGTGCCCTGAAACTCATGCCCTGAATATCATGCCTTGAAACTCCTTCCCTGAATCTCGTTCCCTGAAACTACTGCCCTGAATCTCATGCCCTGAAACTAATGCCCTGAATCACATGCCCTAAAACTCCTGCGCTGAATTTCTTCTGCTGAAACTACAGCACTGAACTCCTGCCCTGAATCTCCTGCGCTGTAAGTCATGCCCTGAATCACATGCCCTGAAACTCCTGCCCTGAATCTCATGCCCTGAACCTCCTGCCCTGATTCTAGCGCCCTGAAACTCATGCCCTGAAACTCCTGCCATGAATCTCCTGCACTGAAACTCATGCCCTGAATCTCATGCCCTGAAACTCCTGCACTGAATCTCCAGCCCTGAATCTCAAGCCCTGAAACACAAGGCCTGAAACTCCTGCCCTGAAACTCCTGTCCCGAATCTCCTGCCCTGAATCACATGCCCTTAAACGCCTGCCTTGAATCTCTTCTGCAGAGACTACAGCACTGAAACTCCTGCCCTGAATATCCTGCCCTGAAAGTCATGCCCTGAATCACATGCCCTGAAACTCCTGCCCTGACATCCTGCCTTGAAACTCATGCCCTGAATCACATGCCCTGAAACTCCTGCCCTGAATCTCTTCTGCAGAAACTACAGCACCTAAACTCCTGCCCTGAATCTCCTGCCCTGAAAGTCATGCCCTGAATCACATGCCCTGAAACTCCTGCCCTGAATCTCATGTCCTGAAACTCCTGCCCTGAATCTAGTGCCCTGAAACTCATGCCCTGAATATCATGCCTTGAAACTCCTTCCCTGAATCTCGTTCCCTGAAACTACTGCCCTGAATCTCATGCCCTGAAACTAATGCCCTGAATCACATGCCCTAAAACTCCTGCGCTGAATTTCTTCTGCTGAAACTACAGCACTGAACTCCTGCCCTGAATCTCCTGCGCTGTAAGTCATGCCCTGAATCACATGCCCTGAAACTCCTGCCCTGAATCTCATGCCCTGAACCTCCTGCCCTGAATCTAGCGCCCTGAAACTCATGCCCTGAAACTCCTGCCATGAATCTCCTGCACTGAAACTCATGCCCTGAATCTCATGCCCTGAAACTCCTGCACTGAATCTCCAGCCCTGAATCTCAAGCCCTGAAACACAAGGCCTGAAACTCCTGCCCTGAAACTCCTGTCCCGAATCCCCTGCCCTGAATCACATGCCCTTAAACGCCTGCCTTGAATCTCTTCTGCAGAGACTACAGCACTGAAACTCCTGCCCTGAATATCCTGCCCTGAAAGTCATGCCCTGAATCACATGCCCTGAAACTCCTGCCCTGACATCCTGCCTTGAAACTCATGCCCTGAATCACATGCCCTGAAACTCCTGCCCTGAATCTCTTCTGCAGAAACTACAGCACCTAAACTCCTGCCCTGAATCTCCTGCCCTGAAAGTCATGCCCTGAATCACATGCCCTGAAACTCCTGCCCTGAATCTCATGTCCTGAAACTCCTGCCCTGAATCTAGTGCCCTGAAACTCATGCCCTGAATATCATGCCTTGAAACTCCTTCCCTGAATCTCGTTCCCCGAAACTACTGCCCTGAATCTCATGCCCTGAAACTAATGCCCTGAATCACATGCCCTAAAACTCCTGCGCTGAATCTCTTCTGCTGAAACTACAGCACTGAACTCCGGCCCTGAATCTCCTGCGCTGTAAGTCATGCCCTGAATCACATGCCCTGAATCTACTACCCTGAAACTCATGCCCTGAATCTCATGCCCTAAAACACCTTTACTGAATCTCCTGCCCTGAATCTCCTGCCCTGAAACTCATGCCCTGAATCACATGCCCTTAAACTCCTGCCCTGAATCTCATGCCCTGAAACTCCTGCACTGAATCTCCAGCCCTGAATCTCAAGCCCTGAAACACAAGCCCTGAAACTCCTGCCCTGAAACTCCTGTCCCGAATCTCCTGCCCTGAATCACATGCCCTTAAACTCCTGCCTTGAATCTCTTCTGCAGAGACTACAGCACTGAAACTCCTGCCCTGAAAGTCATTCCCTGAATCAAATGCCCTGATACTCCTGCCCTGAACATCCTGCCTTGAAACTCATGCCCTGAATCACATGCCCTGAAACTCCTGCCCTGAATCTAGTGACCTGAAACTCATGCCCTGATTCTCATGCCCAGAAACTCCTGCCCTGAATCTCCTGCCTTAAAACTCATGCCCTGAATCTCATTCCCTGAAACTCCTGCCTTGAATCTCATGGCTTGCAACTCATGCCCTGAATCTCATCCAATGAATCTCCTGCCCTGAAACTTATGCTTTGAATCTCATGTCCAGAAAATCCTGCCCTGAAACTCATGTCCTGAATCTCATGCCCTGAAACTCCTGCCCTGAATCTCTTCTGCAAACACTACAGCACTGAAACTCCTGCCCTGAATCTCCTGCCCTGAAATTCATGCCCTGAATCACATGCCCTGAAACTCCTGCCCTGAATCTCATGCCCTGAACCTCCTGTCCTGATTCTAGCGCCCTGAAACTCATGCCCTGAATATCATGCCTTGAAACTCCTTCCCTGAATCTCGATCCCTGAAACTACTGCCCTGAATCTCATGCCCTGAAACTAATGCCCTGAATCTCATGCCCTAAAACTCCTGCGCTGAATCTCTTCTGCAGAAACTACAGCACTGAACTCCTGCCCTGAATCTCCTGCGCTGTAAGTCATGCCCTGAATCACATGCCCTGAATCTACTACCCTGAAACTCATGCCCTGAATCTCATGCCCTAAAACTCCTTTACTGAATCTCCTGCCCTGAATCTCCTGCCCTGAAACTCATGCCCTGAATCACATGCCCAGAAACTCCTGCCATGAATCTCCTGCACTGAAAGTCATGCCCTGAATCTCATGCCCTGAAACTCCTGCACGGAATCTCCAGCCCTGAATCTCAAGCCCTGAAACACAAGCCCTGAAACTCCTGCCCTGAAACTCCTGTCCCGAATCTCCTGCCCTGAATCACATGACCTTAAACTCCTGCCTTGAATCTCTTCTGCAGAGACTACAGCACTGAAACTCCTGCCCTGAATCTCCTGCCCTGAAAGTCATGCCCTGAATCACATGCCCTAAAACTCCTGCCCTGAACATCCTGCCTTGAAACTCATGCCCTGAATCACATGCCCTGAATCTCCTGCCCTGAATCTAGTGACCTGAAACTCATGCCCTGATTCTCATGCCCTGAAACTAATGCCCTGAATCACACGCCCTAAAACTCCTGCGCTGAATCTCTTCTGCAGAAACTACAGCACTGAACTCCTGCCCTGAATCTCCTGCGCTGTAAGTCATGCCCTGAATCACATGCCCTGAATCTACTACCCTGAAACTCATACCCTGAATCTGATGCCCTAAAACTCCTTTACTGAATCTCCTGCCCTGAATCTCCTGCCCTGAAACTCATGCCCTGAATCACATGCCCAGAAACTCCTGCCATGAATCTCCTGCACTGAAACTCATGCCCTGAATCTCATGCCCTGAAGCTCCTGCACGGAATCTCCAGCCCTGAATCTCAAGCCCTGAAACACAAGCCCTGAAACTCCTGCCCTGAAACTCCTGTCCCGAATCTCATGCCCTGAAACTCCTGCCCTGAATCTCTTCTGCAAACACTACAGCACTGAAACTCCTGCCCTGAATCTCCTGCCCTGAAATTCATGCCCTGAATCACATGCCCTGAAACTCCTGCCCTGAATCTCATGCCCTGAACCTCCTGCCCTGATTCTAGCGCCCTGAAACTCATGCCCTGAATATCATGCCTTGAAACTCCTTCCCTGAATCTCGATCCCTGAAACTACTGCCCTGAATCTCATGCCCTGAAACTAATGCCCTGAATCACATGCCCTAAAACTCCTGCGCTGAATCTCTTCTGCAGAAACTACAGCACTGAACTCCTGCCCTGAATCTCCTGCGCTGTAAGTCATGCCCTGAATCACATGCCCTGAATCTACTACCCTGAAACTCATGCCCTGAATCTCATGCCCTAAAACTCCTTTACTGAATCTCCTGCCCTGAATCTCCTGCCCTGAAACTCATGCCCTGAATCACATGCCCAGAAACTCCTGCCATGAATCTCCTGCACTGAAAGTCATGCCCTGAATCTCATGCCCTGAAACTCCTGCACGGAATCTCCAGCCCTGAATCTCAAGCCCTGAAACACAAGCCCTGAAACTCCTGCCCTGAAACTCCTGTCCCGAATCTCCTGCCCTGAATCACATGACCTTAAACTCCTGCCTTGAATCTCTTCTGCAGAGACTACAGCACTGAAACTCCTGCCCTGAATCTCCTGCCCTGAAAGTCATGCCCTGAATCACATGCCCTAAAACTCCTGCCCTGAACATCCTGCCTTGAAACTCATGCCCTGAATCACATGCCCTGAATCTCCTGCCCTGAATCTAGTGACCTGAAACTCATGCCCTGATTCTCATGCCCTGAAACTAATGCCCTGAATCACACGCCCTAAAACTCCTGCGCTGAATCTCTTCTGCAGAAACTACAGCACTGAACTCCTGCCCTGAATCTCCTGCGCTGTAAGTCATGCCCTGAATCACATGCCCTGAATCTACTACCCTGAAACTCATGCCCTGAATCTCATGCCCTAAAACTCCTTTACTGAATCTCCTGCCCTGAATCTCCTGCCCTGAAACTCATGCCCTGAATCACATGCCCAGAAACTCCTGCCATGAATCTCCTGCACTGAAACTCATGCCCTGAATCTCATGCCCTGAAGCTCCTGCACGGAATCTCCAGCCCTGAATCTCAAGCCCTGAAACACAAGCCCTGAAACTCCTGCCCTGAAACTCCTGTCCCGAATCTCCTGCCCTGAATCACATGCCCTTAAACTCCTGCCTTGAATCTCTTCTGCAGAGACTACAGCACTGAAACTCCTGCCCTGAATCTCCTGCCCTGAAAGTCATGCCCTGAATCACATGCCCTGAAACTCCTGCCCTGAACATCCTGCCTTGAAACTCATGCCCTGAATCACATGTCCTGAAACTCCTGCCCTGAATCTCTTCTGCAGAAACTACAGTACTGAAACTCCTGCCCTGAATCTCCTGCCCTGAAAGTCATGCCCTGAATCACATGCCCTGAAACTCCTGCCCTGAATCTCATGTCCAGAAACTCCTGCCCTGAATCTAGTGCCCTGAAACTCATGCCCTGAATATCATGCCTTGAAACTCCTTCCCTGAATCTCGTTCCCTGAAACTACTGCCCTGAATCTCATGCCCTGAAACTAATGCCCTGAATCACATGCCCTAAAACTCCTGCGCTGAATCTCTTCTGCTGAAACTACAGCACTGAACTCCGGCCCTGAATCTCCTGCGCTGTAAGTCATGCCCTGAATCACATGCCCTGAATCTACTACCCTGAAACTCATGCCCTGAATCTCATGCCCTAAAACTCCTTTACTGAATCTCCTGCCCTGAATCTCCTGCCCTGAAACTCATGCCCTGAATCACATGCCCTTAAACTCCTGCCCTGAATCTCATGCCCTGAAACTCCTGCACTGAATCTCCTGTCCCGAATCTCCTGCCCTGAATCACATGCCCTTAAACTCCTGCCTTGAATCTCTTCTGCAGAGACTACAGCACTGAAACTCCTGCCCTGAAAGTCATTCCCTGAATCACATGCCCTGATACTCCTGCCCTGAACATCCTGCCTTGAAACTCATGCCCTGAATCACATGCCCTGAAACTCCTGCCCTGAATCTAGTGACCTGAAACTCATGCCCTGATTCTCATGCCCAGAAACTCCTGCCCTGAATCTCCTGCCTTAAAACTCATGCCCTGAATCTCATTCCCTGAAACTCCTGCCCTGAATCTGATGGCTTGCAACTCATGCCCTGAATCTCATCCAATGAATCTCCTGCCCTGAAACTCATGCTTTGAATCTCATGTCCAGAAACTCCTGCCCTGAAACTCATGTCCTGAATCTCATGCCCTGAAACTCCTGCCCTGAATCTCTTCTGCAAACACTACAGCACTGAAACTCCTGCCCTGAATCTCCTGCCCTGAAATTCATGCCCTGAATCACATGCCCTGAAACTCCTGCCCTGAATCTCATGCCCTGAACCTCCTGCCCTGATTCTAGCGCCCTGAAACTCATGCCCTGAATATCATGCCTTGAAACTCCTTCCCTGAATCTCGATCCCTGAAACTACTGCCCTGAATCTCATGCCCTGAAACTAATGCCCTGAATCACATGCCCTAAAACTCCTGCGCTGAATCTCTTCTGCAGAAACTACAGCACTGAACTCCTGCCCTGAATCTCCTGCGCTGTAAGTCTTGCCCTGAATCACATGCCCTGAATCTACTACCCTGAAACTCATGCCCTGAATCTCATGCCCTAAAACTCCTTTACTGAATCTCCTGTCCTGAATCTCCTGCGCTGTAAGTCATGCCCTGAATCACATGCCCTGAATTTACTACCCTGAAACTCATGCCCTGAATCTCATGCCCTAAAACTCCTTTACTGAATCTCCTGCCCTGAATCTCCTGCCCTGAAACTCATGCCCTGAATCACATGCCCAGAAACTGCTGCCATGAATCTCCTGCACTGAAAGTCATGCCCTGAATCTCCTGCCCTGAAACTCCTGCACGGAATCTCCTGCCCTGAATCACATGACCTTAAACTCCTGCCTTGAATCTCTTCTGCAGAGACTACAGCACTGAAACTCCTGCCCTGAATCTCCTGCCCTGAAAGTCATGCCCTGAATCACATGCCCTGAAACTCCTGCCCTGAACATCCTGCCTTGAAACTCATGCCCTGAATCACATGCCCTGAAACTCCTGCCCTGAATCTAGTGACCTGAAACTCATGCCCTGATT
This sequence comes from Mobula birostris, assembly GCF_030028105.1. Classification (NCBI taxonomy): domain Eukaryota; kingdom Metazoa; phylum Chordata; class Chondrichthyes; order Myliobatiformes; family Myliobatidae; genus Mobula; species Mobula birostris. The sequence goes on from NW_027278647.1 coordinate 112,751, forward strand.
CTCATGCCCAGAAACTCCTGCCCTGAATCTCCTGCTCTTAAAACTCATGCCCTGAATCTCATTCCCTGAAACTCCTGCCCTGAATCTCATGGCTTGCAACTCATGCCCTGAATCTCATCCAATGAATCTCCTGCCCTGAAACTCATGCTTTGCATCTCATGTCCAGAAACTCCTGCCCTGAAACTCATGTCCTGAATCTCATGCCCTGAAACTCCTGCCCTGAATCTCTTCTGCAAACACTACAGCACTGAAACTCCTGCCCTGAATCTCCTGCCCTGAAATTCATGCCCTGAATCACATGCCCTGAAACTCCTGCCCTGAATCTCATGCCCTGAACCTCCTGCCCTGATTCTAGCGCCCTGAAACTCATGCCCTGAATATCATGCCTTGAAACTCCTTCCCTGAATCTCGATCCCTGAAACTACTGCCCTGAATCTCATGCCCTGAAACTAATGCCCTGAATCACATGCCCTAAAACTCCTGCGCTGAATCTCTTCTGCAGAAAGTACAGCACTGAACTCCTGCCCTGAATCTCCTGCGCTGTAAGTCATGCCCTGAATCACATGTCCTGAATCTACTACCCTGAAACTCATGTCCTGAATCTCATGCCCTGAAACTCCTGCCCTGAATCTCTTCTGCAGAAACTACAGCACTGAAACTCCTGCCCTGAATCTCCTGCCCTGAAAGTCATGCCCTGAATCTCATGCCCTAAAACTCCCTTACTGAATCTCCTGCCCTGAATCTCCTGCCCTGAAACTCATGCCCTGAATCACATGCCCTCAAACTCCTGCCCTGAATCTCATAACCTGAAACTCCTGCACGGAATCTCCAGCCCTGAACCTCAAGCCCTGAAACACAGGCCCTGAATCTCCTGCCCTGAAACTCCTGTCCCGAATCTCCTGCCCTGAATCACATGCCCTTAAACTCCTGCCTTGAATCTCGTCTGCAGAGACTACAGCACTGAAACTCCTGCCCTGAATCTCCTGCCCTGAAAGTCATTCCCTGAATCACATGCCCTGAAACTCCTGCCCTGAACATCCTGCCTTGAAACTCATGCTCTGAATCACGTGCCCTGAAACTCCTGCCCTGAATTTAGTGACCTGAAACTCATGCCCTGATTCTCATGCCCAGAAACTCCTGCCCTGAATCTCCTGCCTTAAAACTCATGCCCTGAATCTCATTCCCTGAAACTCCTGCCCTGAATCTCATGGCTTGCAACTCATGCCCTGAATCTCATGCAATGAATCTCCTGCCTGAAACTCATGCCCTGAATCTCATCTCCAGAAACTCCTGCCCTGAAACTCATGTCCTGAATCTCATGCCCTGAAACTCCTGCCCTGAATCTCTTCTGCAGACACTACAGAACTGAAACTCCTGCCCTGTATCTCCTGCCCTGAAAGTCATGCCCTGAATCACATGCCCTGAAACTCCTGCCCTGAATCTCATGCCCCTGAACCTCCTGCCCTGATTCTAGCGGCCTGAAACTCATGCCCTGAATATCATGACTTGAAACTCCTTCCCTGAATCTCGATCCCTGAAACTACTGCTGAAACTAATGCCCTGAATCACATGCCCTAAAACTCCTGCGCTGAATCTCTTCTGCAGAAACTACAGCACTGAACTCCTGCCCCGAATCTCCTGCGCTGTAAAGTCATGCCCTGAATCACATGCCCTGAATCTACTACCCTGAAACTCCATGCCCTGAATCTCATGCCCCTAAAAACTCCTTTACTGAATCTCCTGCCCTGAATCTCCTGCCCTGAAACTCATGCCCTGAATCACATGCCCTGAAACTCCTGCCATGAATCTCCTGCACTGAAACTCCTGCCCTGAATCTCATTGCCCTGAACCTCCTGCCCTGATTCTAGCGCCCTGAAACTCATGCCCTGAATATCATGCCTTGAAACTCCTTCCCCTGAATCTCGATCCCTGAAACTACTGCCCTGAATCTCATGCCCTGAAACTAATGCCCTGAATCACATGCCCCTAAAACTCCTGCGCTGAATCTCTTCTGCAGAAAGTACAGCACTGAACTCCTGCCCTGAATCTCCTGCGCTGTAAGTCATGCCCTGAATCACATGTCCTGAATCTACTACCCTGAAACTCATGTCCTGAATCTCATGCCCTGAAACTCCTGCCCTGAATCTCTTCTGCAGAAACTACAGCACTGAAACTCCTGCCCTGAATCTCCTGCCCTGAAAGTCATGCCCTGAATCTCATGCCCTAAAACTCCCTTACTGAATCTCCTGCCCTGAATCTCCTGCCCTGAAACTCATGCCCTGAATCACATGCCCTTAAACTCCTGCCCTGAATCTCATAACCTGAAACTCCTGCACGGAATCTCCAGCCCCTGAACCTCAAGCCCTGAAACACAGGCCCTGAATCTCCTGCCCTGAAACTCCTGTCCCGAATCTCCTGCCCTGAATCACATGCCCTTAAACTCCTGCCTTGAATCTCGTCTGCAGAGACTACAGCACTGAAACTCCTGCCCTGAATCTCCTGCCCTGAAAGTCATTCCCTGAATCACATGCCCTGAAACTCCTGCCCTGAACATCCTGCCTTGAAACTCATGCTCTGAATCACGTGCCCTGAAACTCCTGCCCTGAATTTAGTGACCTGAAACTCATGCCCTGATTCTCATGCCCAGAAACTCCTGCCCTGAATCTCCTGCCTTAAAACTCATGCCCTGAATCTCATTCCCTGAAACTCCTGCCCTGAATCTCATGGCTTGCAACTCATGCCCTGAATCTCATGCAATGAATCTCCTGCCCTGAAACTCATGCCCTGAATCTCATCTCCAGAAAACTCCTGCCCTGAAACTCATGTCCTGAATCTCATGCCCTGAAACTCCTGCCCTGAATCTCTTCTGCAGACACTACAGAACTGAAACTCCTGCCCTTGTATCTCCTGCCCTGAAAGTCATGCCCTGAATCACATGCCCTGAAACTCCTGCCCTGAATCTCATGCCCTGAACCTCCTGCCCTGATTCTAGCGGCCTGAAACTCATGCCCTGAATATCATGACTTGAAACTCCTTCCCTGAATCTCGATCCCTGAAACTACTGCCCTGAATCTCATGCCCTGAAACTAATGCCCTGAATCCACATGCCCTAAAACTCCTGCGCTGAATCTCTTCTGCAGAAACTACAGCACTGAACTCCTGCCCCGAATCTCCTGCGCTGTAAGTCATGCCCTGAATCACATGCCCTGAATCTACTACCCTGAAACTCATGCCCTGAATCTCATGCCCTAAAACTCCTTTACTGAATCTCCTGCCCTGAATCTCCTGCCCTGAAACTCATGCCCTGAATCACATGCCCTGAAACTCCTGCCATGAATCTCCTGCACTGAAAACTCATGCCCTGAATCTCATGCCCTGAAACTCCTGCACTGAATCTCCAGCCCTGAATCTCAAGCCCTGAAAACACATGCCCTTAAACTCCTGCCTTGAATCTCTTCTGCAGAGACTACAGCTCTGAAACTCCTGCCCTGAATCTCCTGCCCAGAAAGTCATGCCCTGAATCTCATGCCCAGAAACTCCTCCCCTGAAAACTCATGTCCTGAATCTCATGCCCTGAAACTCCTGCCCTGAATCTCATGCCCTGAAACTAATGCCCTGAATCTGCTGCAATGAAACTCAGGCCATGAATCTCATGCCCTGAAACTCATGCCCTGAATCTCATGTCCAGAAAATCCTGCCCTGAAAGTCATGTCCTGAATCTCATGCCCTGAAACTCCTGCCCTGAATCTCTTCTGCAGAAACTACAGCACTGAAACTCCTGCCCAGAATCTCCTGCCCTGAAAGTCATGCCCTGAATCACATGCACTGAAAACTGCTGCGCTGAATCTCTTCTGCAGAAACTACAGCACTGAACTCCAGCCCTGAATCTCCGGCGCTGTAAGTCATGCCCTGAATCACATGCCCTGAATCTACTACCCTGAAACTCATGCCCTGAATCTCATGCCCTAAAACTCCTTTACTGAATCTCCTGCCCTGAATCTCATGCCCTGAAACTCCTGCACTGAATCTCCAGCCCTGAATCTCAAGCCCTGAAACACAAGCCCTGAAACTCCTGCCCTGAAACTCCTGTCCCGAATCTCCTGCCCTGAATCACATGCCCTTAAACTCCTGCCTTGAACCTTTTCTGCAGAGACTACAGCACTGAAACTCCTGCCCTGGAAATCTCCTGCCCTGAAAGTCATGCCCCTGAATCACATGACCTGAAACTCCTGGCCTGAACATGCTGCCTTGAAACTCATGCCCTGAATCACATGCCCTGAAACTCCTGCCATGAATCTAGTGACCTGAAACTCATGCCCTGATTCTCATGCCCAGAAACTCCTGCCCTGAATCTCCTGCCCTAAAACTCATGCGCTGAATCTCATTCCCTGAATCTCCTGCCCTGAATCTCATGCCTTGCAACTCATGCCCTGAATCTCATGCACTGAATCTCCTGCCCTTAAACTCATACCCTGAATCTCATGCCCAGAAACTCCTGCCCTGAAACTGATGTCCTGAATTTCATGCCCTGAAACTCCTGCCCTGAATCTCATGCCCTGAAACTAATGCCCTGAATCTCCTGCAATGAAACTCCTGCTCTGAATCTCCTGCCCTGAAACTCCTGTCCCAAATCTCCTGCCCTGAATCACATGCCCTGAAACTCCTGCCCTGAATCTCTTCTGCAGAAACTACAGCACTGAAACTCCTGCCCTGAATCTCCTGCCCTGAATGTCATGCCCTGAATCACATGCCTTGGAAACTCCTGCCCTGAATCTCATGCCCTGAAACTCCTGCCCTGAATCTTGTGCCCTGAAACTCATGCCCTGAAACTTCTGCCCTGAATCTAATGCTCAGAAACTCATGCCCTGAAACTCCTGCCCTGAATCTCCTTCCCTGAAACTCATGCCCTGAATCACATGCCCTGAAACTCCTGCGCTGAATCTCTTCTGCAGAAACTAAAGCACTGAACTCCTGCCCTGAATCTCCTGCGCTGTAAGTCATGCCCTGAATCTACTACCCTGAAACTCATGCCCTGAATCTCAAGCCCTAAAACTCCTTTACCTAATCTCCTGCCCTGAATCTCCTGCCCAGAAACTCATGCCGTGAGTCACATGCCCTGAAACTCCTGCCACGAATCTCCTGCCCTGAAACTCATGCCCTGATTCTCATGTCCAGAAACTCCTGCCCTGAATCTCCTGCCTTAAAACTCATGCCCTGAATCTCCTGCCCTGTATCTCCTGCCCTGAAACTCATGCGCTGAATCACATGCCCTTAAACTCCTGCCCTGAATCTCATGCCCTGAAACTCCTGCACGGAATCTCCAGCCCTGAATCTCAAGCCCTGAAACACAAGCCCTGAAACTCCTGCCCTGAAACTCCTGTCCCGAATCTCCTGCCCTGAATCACATGCCCTTAAACTCCTGCCTTGAATCTCTTCTGCAGAGACTACAGCACTGAAACTCCTGCCCTGAATCTCCTGCCCTGAAAGTCATTCCCTGAATCACATGCCCTGAAACTCCTGCCCTGAACATCCTGCCTTGAAACTCATGCCCTGAATCACGTGCCCTGAAACTCCTGCCCTGAATTTAGTGACCTGAAACTCATGCCCTGATTCTCATGCCCAGAAACTCCTGCCCTGAATCTCCTGCCTTAAAACTCATGCCCTGAATCTCATTCCCTGAAACTCCTGCCCTGAATCTCATGGCTTGCAACTCATGCCCTGAATCTCATGCAATGAATCTCCTGCCCTGAAACTCATGCCCTGAATCTCATCTCCAGAAACTCCTGCCCTGAAACTCATGTCCTGAATCTCATGCCCTGAAACTCCTGCCCTGAATCTCTTCTGCAGACCACTACAGAACTGAAACTCCTGCCCTGTATCTCCTGCCCTGAAAGTCATGCCCTGAATCACATGCCCTGAAACTCCTGCCCTGAATCTCATGCCCTGAACCTCCTGCCCTGATTCTAGCGCCCTGAAAACTCATGCCCTGAATATCATGACTTGAAACTCCTTCCCTGAATCTCGATCCCTGAAACTACTGCCCCTGAATCTCATGCCCTGAAACTAATGCCCTGAATCACATGCCCTAAAACTCCTGCGCTGAATCTCTTCTGCAGAAACTACAGCACTGAACTCCTGCCCCGAATCCTCCTGCGCTGTAAGTCATGCCCTGAATCACATGCCCTGAATCTACTACCCTGAAACTCATGCCCTGAATCTCATGCCCTAAAACTCCTTTACTGAATCTCCTGCCCTGAAACTCATGCCCTGTATCACATGCCCTGAAACTCCTGCCATGAATCTCCTGCACTGAAACTCATGCCCTGAATCTCATGCCCTGAAACTCCTGCACTGAATCTCCAGCCCTGAATCTCAAGCCCTGAAACACAAGCCCTGAAACTCCTGCCCTGAAGCTCCTGTCCCGAATCTTCTGCCCTGAATCACATGCCCTTAAACTCCTGCCTTGAATCTCTTCTGCAGAGACTACAGCACTGAAACTCCTGCCCTGAATCTCCTGCCCAGAAAGTCATGGCCTGAATCTCATGCCCAGAAACTCCTCCCCTGAAACTCATGTCCTGAATCTCATGCCCTGGAACTCCTGCCCTGAATCTCATGCCCTGAAACTAATGCCCTGAACCTGCTGCAATGAAACTCAGGCCATGAATCTCATGCCCTGAAACTCCTGCCCTGAATCTATTGCCCTGAAAGTCATGCCCTGAATCTCATGCCCTAAAACTCCCTTACTGAATCTCCTGCCCTGAATCTCCTGCCCTGAAACTCATGCCCTGAATCACATGCCCTCAAACTCCTGCCCTGAATCTCATAACCTGAAACTCCTGCACGGAATCTCCAGCCCTGAACCTCAAGCCCTGAAACACAGGCCCTGAATCTCCTGCCCTGAAACTCCTGTCCCGAATCTCCTGCCCTGAATCACATGCCCTTAAACTCCTGCCTTGAATCTCGTCTGCAGAGACTACAGCACTGAAACTCCTGCCCTGAATCTCCTGCCCTGAAAGTCATTCCCTGAATCACATGCCCTGAAACTCCTGCCCTGAACATCCTGCCTTGAAACTCATGCTCTGAATCACGTGCCCTGAAACTCCTGCCCTGAATTTAGTGACCTGAAACTCATGCCCTGATTCTCATGCCCAGAAACTCCTGCCCTGAATCTCCTGCCTTAAAACTCATGCCCTGAATCTCATTCCCTGAAACTCCTGCCCTGAATCTCATGGCTTGCAACTCATGCCCTGAATCTCATGCAATGAATCTCCTGCCCTGAAACTCATGCCCTGAATCTCATCTCCAGAAACTCCTGCCCTGAAACTCATGTCCTGAATCTCATGCCCTGAAACTCCTGCCCTGAATCTCTTCTGCAGACACTACAGAACTGAAACTCCTGCCCTGTATCTCCTGCCCTGAAAGTCATGCCCTGAATCACATGCCCTGAAACTCCTGCCCTGAATCTCATGCCCTGAACCTCCTGCCCTGATTCTAGCGGCCTGAAACTCATGCCCTGAATATCATGACTTGAAACTCCTTCCCTGAATCTCGATCCCTGAAACTACTGCCCTGAATCTCATGCCCTGAAACTAATGCCCTGAATCACATGCCCTAAAACTCCTGCGCTGAATCTCTTCTGCAGAAACTACAGCACTGAACTCCTGCCCCGAATCTCCTGCGCTGTAAGTCATGCCCTGAATCACATGCCCTGAATCTACTACCCTGAAACTCATGCCCTGAATCTCATGCCCTAAAACTCCTTTACTGAATCTCCTGCCCTGAATCTCCTGCCCTGAAACTCATGCCCTGAATCACATGCCCTGAAACTCCTGCCATGAATCTCCTGCACTGAAACTCCTGCCCTGAATCTCATGCCCTGAACCTCCTGCCCTGATTCTAGCGCCCTGAAACTCATGCCCTGAATATCATGCCTTGAAACTCCTTCCCTGAATCTCGATCCCTGAAACTACTGCCCTGAATCTCATGCCCTGAAACTAATGCCCTGAATCACATGCCCTAAAACTCCTGCGCTGAATCTCTTCTGCAGAAAGTACAGCACTGAACTCCTGCCCTGAATCTCCTGCGCTGTAAGTCATGCCCTGAATCACATGTCCTGAATCTACTACCCTGAAACTCATGTCCTGAATCTCATGCCCTGAAACTCCTGCCCTGAATCTCTTCTGCAGAAACTACAGCACTGAAACTCCTGCCCTGAATCTCCTGCCCTGAAAGTCATGCCCTGAATCTCATGCCCTAAAACTCCCTTACTGAATCTCCTGCCCTGAATCTCCTGCCCTGAAACTCATGCCCTGAATCACATGCCCTTAAACTCCTGCCCTGAATCTCATAACCTGAAACTCCTGCACGGAATCTCCAGCCCTGAACCTCAAGCCCTGAAACACAGGCCCTGAATCTCCTGCCCTGAAACTCCTGTCCCGAATCTCCTGCCCTGAATCACATGCCCTTAAACTCCTGCCTTGAATCTCGTCTGCAGAGACTACAGCACTGAAACTCCTGCCCTGAATCTCCTGCCCTGAAAGTCATTCCCTGAATCACATGCCCTGAAACTCCTGCCCTGAACATCCTGCCTTGAAACTCATGCTCTGAATCACGTGCCCTGAAACTCCTGCCCTGAATTTAGTGACCTGAAACTCATGCCCTGATTCTCATGCCCAGAAACTCCTGCCCTGAATCTCCTGCCTTAAAACTCATGCCCTGAATCTCATTCCCTGAAACTCCTGCCCTGAATCTCATGGCTTGCAACTCATGCCCTGAATCTCATGCAATGAATCTCCTGCCCTGAAACTCATGCCCTGAATCTCATCTCCAGAAACTCCTGCCCTGAAACTCATGTCCTGAATCTCATGCCCTGAAACTCCTGCCCTGAATCTCTTCTGCAGACACTACAGAACTGAAACTCCTGCCCTGTATCTCCTGCCCTGAAAGTCATGCCCTGAATCACATGCCCTGAAACTCCTGCCCTGAATCTCATGCCCTGAACCTCCTGCCCTGATTCTAGCGGCCTGAAACTCATGCCCTGAATATCATGACTTGAAACTCCTTCCCTGAATCTCGATCCCTGAAACTACTGCCCTGAATCTCATGCCCTGAAACTAATGCCCTGAATCACATGCCCTAAAACTCCTGCGCTGAATCTCTTCTGCAGAAACTACAGCACTGAACTCCTGCCCCGAATCTCCTGCGCTGTAAGTCATGCCCTGAATCACATGCCCTGAATCTACTACCCTGAAACTCATGCCCTGAATCTCATGCCCTAAAACTCCTTTACTGAATCTCCTGCCCTGAATCTCCTGCCCTGAAACTCATGCCCTGAATCACATGCCCTGAAACTCCTGCCATGAATCTCCTGCACTGAAACTCATGCCCTGAATCTCATGCCCTGAAACTCCTGCACTGAATCTCCAGCCCTGAATCTCAAGCCCTGAAACACATGCCCTTAAACTCCTGCCTTGAATCTCTTCTGCAGAGACTACAGCTCTGAAACTCCTGCCCTGAATCTCCTGCCCAGAAAGTCATGCCCTGAATCTCATGCCCAGAAACTCCTCCCCTGAAACTCATGTCCTGAATCTCATGCCCTGAAACTCCTGCCCTGAATCTCATGCCCTGAAACTAATGCCCTGAATCTGCTGCAATGAAACTCAGGCCATGAATCTCATGCCCTGAAACTCATGCCCTGAATCTCATGTCCAGAAAATCCTGCCCTGAAACTCATGTCCTGAATCTCATGCCCTGAAACTCCTGCCCTGAATCTCTTCTGCAGAAACTACAGCACTGAAACTCCTGCCCAGAATCTCCTGCCCTGAAGGTCATGCCCTGAATCACATGCACTGAAACTGCTGCGCTGAATCTCTTCTGCAGAAACTACAGCACTGAACTCCTGCCCTGAATCTCCGGCGCTGTAAGTCATGCCCTGAATCACATGCCCTGAATCTACTACCCTGAAACTCATGCCCTGAATCTCATGCCCTAAAACTCCTTTACTGAATCTCCTGCCCTGAATCACATGCCCTGAAACTCCTGCCATGAATCTCCTGCCCTGAAACTCATGCCCTGAATCTCATGCCCTGAAACTCCTGCACTGAATCTCCAGCCCTGAATCTCAAGCCCTGAAACACAAGCCCTGAAACTCCTGCCCTGAAACTCCTGTCCCGAATCTCCTGCCCTGAATCACATGCCCTTAAACTCCTGCCTTGAACCTTTTCTGCAGAGACTACAGCACTGAAACTCCTGCCCTGAATCTCCTGCCCTGAAAGTCATGCCCTGAATCACATGCCCTGAAACTCCTGGCCTGAACACGCTGCCTTGAAACTCATGCCCTGAATCACATGCCCTGAAACTCCTGCCATGAATCTAGTGACCTGAAACTCATGCCCTGATTCTCATGCCCAGAAACTCCTGCCCTGAATCTCCTGCCCTAAAACTCATGCGCTGAATCTCATTCCCTGAATCTCCTGCCCTGAATCTCATGCCTTGCAACTCATGCCCTGAATCTCATGCACTGAATCTCCTGCCCTTAAACTCATACCCTGAATCTCATGCCCAGAAACTCCTGCCCTGAAACTGATGTCCTGAATTTCATGCCCTGAAACTCCTGCCCTGAATCTCATGCCCTGAAACTAATGCCCTGAATCTCCTGCAATGAAACTCAGGCCATGAATCTCATGCCCTGAAACTTCTGCCCTGAATCTGCTGCTCTGAAACTCCTGCTCTGAATCTCCTGCCCTGAAACTCCTGTCCCAAATCTCCTGCCCTGAATCACATGCCCTGAAACTCCTGCCCTGAATCTCTTCTGCAGAAACTACAGCACTGAAACTCCTGCCCTGAATCTCCTGCCCTGAATGTCATGCCCTGAATCACATACCTTGAAACTCCTGCCCTGAATCTCATGCCCTGAAACTCCTGCCCTGAATCTTGTGCCCTGAAACTCATGCCCTGAAACTTCTGCCCTGAATCTAATGCTCAGAAACTCATGCCCTGAAACTCCTGCCCTGAATCTCCTTCCCTGAAACTCATGCCCTGAATCACATGCCCTGAAACTCCTGCGCTGAATCTCTTCTGCAGAAACTAAAGCACTGAACTCCTGCCCTGAATCTCCTGCGCTGTAAGTCATGCCCTGAATCTACTACCCTGAAACTCATGCCCTGAATCTCAAGCCCTAAAACTCCTTTACCTAATCTCCTGCCCTGAATCTCCTGCCCAGAAACTCATGCCGTGAGTCACATGCCCTGAAACTCCTGCCACGAATCTCCTGCCCTGAAACTCATGCCCTGATTCTCATGTCCAGAAACTCCTGCCCTGAATCTCCTGCCTTAAAACTCATGCCCTGAATCTCCTGCCCTGTATCTCCTGCCCTGAAACTCATGCGCTGAATCACATGCCCTTAAACTCCTGCCCTGAATCTCATGCCCTGAAACTCCTGCACGGAATCTCCAGCCCTGAATCTCAAGCCCTGAAACACAAGCCCTGAAACTCCTGCCCTGAAACTCCTGTCCCGAATCTCCTGCCCTGAATCACATGCCCTTAAACTCCTGCCTTGAATCTCTTCTGCAGAGACTACAGCACTGAAACTCCTGCCCTGAATCTCCTGCCCTGAAAGTCATTCCCTGAATCACATGCCCTGAAACTCCTGCCCTGAACATCCTGCCTTGAAACTCATGCCCTGAATCACGTGCCCTGAAACTCCTGCCCTGAATTTAGTGACCTGAAACTCATGCCCTGATTCTCATGCCCAGAAACTCCTGCCCTGAATCTCCTGCCTTAAAACTCATGCCCTGAATCTCATTCCCTGAAACTCCTGCCCTGAATCTCATGGCTTGCAACTCATGCCCTGAATCTCATGCAATGAATCTCCTGCCCTGAAACTCATGCCCTGAATCTCATCTCCAGAAACTCCTGCCCTGAAACTCATGTCCTGAATCTCATGCCCTGAAACTCCTGCCCTGAATCTCTTCTGCAGACACTACAGAACTGAAACTCCTGCCCTGTATCTCCTGCCCTGAAAGTCATGCCCTGAATCACATGCCCTGAAACTCCTGCCCTGAATCTCATGCCCTGAACCTCCTGCCCTGATTCTAGCGCCCTGAAACTCATGCCCTGAATATCATGACTTGAAACTCCTTCCCTGAATCTCGATCCCTGAAACTACTGCCCTGAATCTCATGCCCTGAAACTAATGCCCTGAATCACATGCCCTAAAACTCCTGCGCTGAATCTCTTCTGCAGAAACTACAGCACTGAACTCCTGCCCCGAATCTCCTGCGCTGTAAGTCATGCCCTGAATTACATGCCCTGAATCTACTACCCTGAAACTCATGCCCTGAATCTCATGCCCTAAAACTCCTTTACTGAATCTCCTGCCCTGAAACTCATGCCCTGTATCACATGCCCTGAAACTCCTGCCATGAATCTCCTGCACTGAAACTCATGCCCTGAATCTCATGCCCTGAAACTCCTGCACTGAATCTCCAGCCCTGAATCTCAAGCCCTGAAACACAAGCCCTGAAACTCCTGCCCTGAAGCTCCTGTCCCGAATCTTCTGCCCTGAATCACATGCCCTTAAACTCCTGCCTTGAATCTCTTCTGCAGAGACTACAGCACTGAAACTCCTGCCCTGAATCTCCTGCCCAGAAAGTCATGGCCTGAATCTCATGCCCAGAAACTCCTCCCCTGAAACTCATGTCCTGAATCTCATGCCCTGGAACTCCTGCCCTGAATCTCATGCCCTGAAACTAATGCCCTGAACCTGCTGCAATGAAACTCAGGCCATGAATCTCATGCCCTGAAACTCATGCCCTGAATCTCATGTCCAGAAAATCCTGCCCTGAAACTCATGTCCTGAATCTCATGCCCTGAAACTCCTGCCCTGAATCTCATCTGCAGAAACTACAGCACTGAAACTCCTGCCCTGAATCTCCTGCCCTGAAAGTCATTCCCTGAATCACATGCCCTGAAACTCCTGCCCTGAACATCCTGCCTTGAAACTCATGCCCTGAATCACGTGCCCTGAAACTCCTGCCCTGAATTTAGTGACCTGAAACTCATGCCCTGATTCTCATGCCCAGAAACTCCTGCCCTGAATCTCCTGCCTTAAAACTCATGCCCTGAATCTCATTCCCTGAAACTCCTGCCCTGAATCTCATGGCTTGCAACTCATGCCCTGAATCTCATGCAATGAATCTCCTGCCCTGAAACTCATGCCCTGAATCTCATCTCCAGAAACTCCTGCCCTGAAACTCATGTCCTGAATCTCATGCCCTGAAACTCCTGCCCTGAATCTCTTCTGCAGACACTACAGAACTGAAACTCCTGCCCTGTATCTCCTGCCCTGAAAGTCATGCCCTGAATCACATGCCCTGAAACTCCTGCCCTGAATCTCATGCCCTGAACCTCCTGCCCTGATTCTAGCGCCCTGAAACTCATGCCCTGAATATCATGACTTGAAACTCCTTCCCTGAATCTCGATCCCTGAAACTACTGCCCTGAATCTCATGCCCTGAAACTAATGCCCTGAATCACATGCCCTAAAACTCCTGCGCTGAATCTCTTCTGCAGAAACTACAGCACTGAACTCCTGCCCCGAATCTCCTGCGCTGTAAGTCATGCCCTGAATCACATGCCCTGAATCTACTACCCTGAAACTCATGCCCTGAATCTCATGCCCTAAAACTCCTTTACTGAATCTCCTGCCCTGAAACTCATGCCCTGTATCACATGCCCTGAAACTCCTGCCATGAATCTCCTGCACTGAAACTCATGCCCTGAATCTCATGCCCTGAAACTCCTGCACTGAATCTCCAGCCCTGAATCTCAAGCCCTGAAACACAAGCCCTGAAACTCCTGCCCTGAAGCTCCTGTCCCGAATCTTCTGCCCTGAATCACATGCCCTTAAACTCCTGCCTTGAATCTCTTCTGCAGAGACTACAGCACTGAAACTCCTGCCCTGAATCTCCTGCCCAGAAAGTCATGCCCTGAATCTCATGCCCAGAAACTCCTCCCCTGAAACTCATGTCCTGAATCTCATGCCCTGGAACTCCTGCCCTGAATCTCATGCCCTGAAACTAATGCCCTGAATCTGCTGCAATGAAACTCAGGCCATGAATCTCATGCCCTGAAACTCATGCCCTGAATCTCATGTCCAGAAAATCCTGCCCTGAAACTCATGTCCTGAATCTCATGCCCTGAAACTCCTGCCCTGAATCTCATCTGCAGAAACTACAGCACTGAAACTCCTGCCCTGAATCTCCTGCCCTGAAAGTCATGCCCTGAATCACATGCACTGAAACTACTGCGCTGAATCTCTTCTGCAGAAACTACAGCACTGAACTCCTGCCCTGAATCTCCTGCGCTGTAAGTCATGCCCTGAATCACATGCCCTGAATCTACTACCCTGAAACTCATGCCCTGAATCTCATGCCCTAAAACTCCTTTACTGAATCTCCTGCCCTGAATCTCCTGCCCTGAAACTCATGCCCTGAATCACATGCCCTGAAACTCCTGCCCTGAATCTAGTGACCTGAAACTCATGCCCTGATTCTCATGCCCAGAAACTCCTGCCCTGAATCTCCTGCCTTAAAACTCATGCCCTGAATCTCATTCCCTGAAACTCCTGCCCTGAATCTCATGGCTTGCAACTCATGCCCTGAATCTCATCCAATGAATCTCCTGCCCTGAAACTCATGCTTTGAATCTCATGTCCAGAAACTCCTGCCCTGAAACTCATGTCCTGAATCTCATGCCCTGAAACTCCTGCCCTGAATCTCTTCTGCAAACACTACAGCACTGAAACTCCTGCCCTGAATCTCCTGCCCTGAAATTCATGCCCTGAATCACATGCCCTGAAACTCCTGCCCTGAATCTCATGCCCTGAACCTCCTGCCCTGATTCTAGCGCCCTGAAACTCATGCCCTGAATATCATGCCTTGAAACTCCTTCCCTGAATCTCGATCCCTGAAACTACTGCCCTGAATCTCATGCCCTGAAACTAATGCCCTGAATCACATGCCCTAAAACTCCTGCGCTGAATCTCTTCTGCAGAAACTACAGCACTGAACTCCTGCCCTGAATCTCCTGCGCTGTAAGTCTTGCCCTGAATCTCATGCCCTAAAACTCCTTTACTGAATCTCCTGTCCTGAATCTCCTGCGCTGTAAGTCATGCCCTGAATCACATGCCCTGAATTTACTACCCTGAAACTCATGCCCTGAATCTCATGCCCTAAAACTCCTTTACTGAATCTCCTGCCCTGAATCTCCTGCCCTGAAACTCATGCCCTGAATCACATGCCCAGAAACTCCTGCCATGAATCTCCTGCACTGAAAGTCATGCCCTGAATCTCATGCCCTGAAACTCCTGCACGGAATCTCCAGCCCTGATTCTCAAGCCCTGGAACACAAGCCCTGAAACTCCTGCCCTGAAACTCCTGTCCCGAATCTCCTGCCCTGAATCACATGACCTTAAACTCCTGCCTTGAATCTCTTCTGCAGAGACTACAGCACTGAAACTCCTGCCCTGAATCTCCTGCCCTGAAAGTCATGCCCTGAATCACATGCCCTGAAACTCCTGCCCTGAACATCCTGCCTTGAAACTCATGCCCTGAATCACATGCCCTGAAACTCCTGCCCTGAATCTAGTGACCTGAAACTCATGCCCTGATTCTCATGCCCAGAAACTCCTGCCCTGAATCTCCTGCCTTAAAACTCATGCCCTGAATCTCATTCCCTGAAACTCCTGCCCTGAATCTCATGGCTTGCAACTCATGCCCTGAATCTCATCCAATGAATCTCCTGCCCTGAAACTCATGCTTTGCATCTCATGTCCAGAAACTCCTGCCCTGAAACTCATGTCCTGAATCTCATGCCCTGAAACTCCTGCCCTGAATCTCTTCTGCAAACACTACAGCACTGAAACTCCTGCCCTGAATCTCCTGCCCTGAAATTCATGCCCTGAATCACATGCCCTGAAACTCCTGCCCTGAATCTCATGCCCTGAACCTCCTGCCCTGATTCTAGCGCCCTGAAACTCATGCCCTGAATATCATGCCTTGAAACTCCTTCCCTGAATCTCGATCCCTGAAACTACTGCCCTGAATCTCATGCCCTGAAACTAATGCCCTGAATCACATGCCCTAAAACTCCTGCGCTGAATCTCTTCTGCAGAAAGTACAGCACTGAACTCCTGCCCTGAATCTCCTGCGCTGTAAGTCATGCCCTGAATCACATGTCCTGAATCTACTACCCTGAAACTCATGTCCTGAATCTCATGCCCTGAAACTCCTGCCCTGAATCTCTTCTGCAGAAACTACAGCACTGAAACTCCTGCCCTGAATCTCCTGCCCTGAAAGTCATGCCCTGAATCTCATGCCCTAAAACTCCCTTACTGAATCTCCTGCCCTGAATCTCCTGCCCTGAAACTCATGCCCTGAATCACATGCCCTTAAACTCCTGCCCTGAATCTCATAACCTGAAACTCCTGCACGGAATCTCCAGCCCTGAACCTCAAGCCCTGAAACACAGGCCCTGAATCTCCTGCCCTGAAACTCCTGTCCCGAATCTGCTGCCCTGAATCACATGCCCTTAAACTCCTGCCTTGAATCTCGTCTGCAGAGACTACAGCAGTGAAACTCCTGCCCTGAATCTCCTGCCCTGAAAGTCATTCCCTGAATCACATGCCCTGAAACTCCTGCCCTGAACATCCTGCCTTGAAACTCATGCTCTGAATCACGTGCCCTGAAACTCCTGCCCTGAATTTAGTGACCTGAAACTCATGCCCTGATTCTCATGCCCAGAAACTCCTGCCCTGAATCTCCTGCCTTAAAACTCATGCCCTGAATCTCATTCCCTGAAACTCCTGCCCTGAATCTCATGGCTTGCAACTCATGCCCTGAATCTCATGCAATGAATCTCCTGCCCTGAAACTCATGCCCTGAATCTCATCTCCAGAAACTCCTGCCCTGAAACTCATGTCCTGAATCTCATGCCCTGAAACTCCTGCCCTGAATCTCTTCTGCAGACACTACAGAACTGAAACTCCTGCCCTGTATCTCCTGCCCTGAAAGTCATGCCCTGAATCACATGCCCTGAAACTCCTGCCCTGAATCTCATGCCCTGAACCTCCTGCCCTGAGTCTAGCGGCCTGAAACTCATGCCCTGAATATCATGACTTGAAACTCCTTCCCTGAATCTCGATCCCTGAAACTACTGCCCTGAATCTCATGCCCTGAAACTAATGCCCTGAATCACATGCCCTAAAACTCCTGCGCTGAATCTCTTCTGCAGAAACTACAGCACTGAACTCCTGCCCCGAATCTCCTGCGCTGTAAGTCATGCCCTGAATCACATGCCCTGAATCTACTACCCTGAAACTCATGCCCTGAATCTCATGCCCTAAAACTCCTTTACTGAATCTCCTGCCCTGAATCTCCTGCCCTGAAACTCATGCCCTGAATCACATGCCCTGAAACTCCTGCCATGAATCTCCTGCACTGAAACTCATGCCCTGAATCTCATGCCCTGAAACTCCTGCACTGAATCTCCAGCCCTGAATCTCAAGCCCTGAAACACATGCCCTTAAACTCCTGCCTTGAATCTCTTCTGCAGAGACTACAGCTCTGAAACTCCTGCCCTGAATCTCCTGCCCAGAAAGTCATGCCCTGAATCTCATGCCCAGAAACTCCTCCCCTGAAACTCATGTCCTGAATCTCATGCCCTGAAACTCCTGCCCTGAATCTCATGCCCTGAAACTAATGCCCTGAATCTGCTGCAATGAAACTCAGGCCATGAATCTCATGCCCTGAAACTCATGCCCTGAATCTCATGTCCAGAAAATCCTGCCCTGAAACTCATGTCCTGAATCTCATGCCCTGAAACTCCTGCCCAGAATCTCTTCTGCAGAAACTACAGCACTGAAACTCCTGCCCAGAATCTCCTGCCCTGAAAGTCATGCCCTGAATCACATGCACTGAAACTGCTGCGCTGAATCTCTTCTGCAGAAACTACAGCACTGAACTCCTGCCCTGAATCTCCGGCGCTGTAAGTCATGCCCTGAATCACATGCCCTGAATCTACTACCCTGAAACTCATGCCCTGAATCTCATGCCCTAAAACTCCTTTACTGAATCTCCTGCCCTGAATCACATGCCCTGAAACTCCTGCCATGAATCTCCTGCCCTGAAACTCATGCCCTGAATCTCATGCCCTGAAACTCCTGCACTGAATCTCCAGCCCTGAATCTCAAGCCCTGAAACACAAGCCCTGAAACTCCTGCCCTGAAACTCCTGTCCCGAATCTCCTGCCCTGAATCACATGCCCTTAAACTCCTGCCTTGAACCTTTTCTGCAGAGACTACAGCACTGAAACTCCTGCCCTGAATCTCCTGCCCTGAAAGTCATGCCCTGAATCACATGACCTGAAACTCCTGGCCTGAACATGCTGCCTTGAAACTCATGCCCTGAATCACATGCCCTGAAACTCCTGCCATGAATCTAGTGACCTGAAACTCATGCCCTGATTCTCATGCCCAGAAACTCCTGCCCTGAATCTCCTGCCCTAAAACTCATGCGCTGAATCTCATTCCCTGAATCTCCTGCCCTGAATCTCATGCCTTGCAACTCATGCCCTGAATCTCATGCACTGAATCTCCTGCCCTTAAACTCATACCCTGAATCTCATGCCCAGAAACTCCTGCCCTGAAACTGATGTCCTGAATTTCATGCCCTGAAACTCCTGCCCTGAATCTCATGCCCTGAAACTAATGCCCTGAATCTCCTGCAATGAAACTCAGGCCATGAATCTCATGCCCTGAAACTTCTGCCCTGAATCTGCTGCTCTGAAACTCCTGCTCTGAATCTCCTGCCCTGAAACTCCTGTCCCAAATCTCCTGCCCTGAATCACATGCCCTGAAACTCCTGCCCTGAATCTCTTCTGCAGAAACTACAGCACTGAAACTCCTGCCCTGAATCTCCTGCCCTGAATGTCATGCCCTGAATCACATGCCTTGAAACTCCTGCCCTGAATCTCATGCCCTGAAACTCCTGCCCTGAATCTTGTGCCCTGAAACTCATGCCCTGAAACTTCTGCCCTGAATCTAATGCTCAGAAACTCATGCCCTGAAACTCCTGCCCTGAATCTCCTTCCCTGAAACTCATGCCCTGAATCACATGCCCTGAAACTCCTGCGCTGAATCTCTTCTGCAGAAACTAAAGCACTGAACTCCTGCCCTGAATCTCCTGCGCTGTAAGTCATGCCCTGAATCTACTACCCTGAAACTCATGCCCTGAATCTCAAGCCCTAAAACTCCTTTACCTAATCTCCTGCCCTGAATCTCCTGCCCAGAAACTCATGCCGTGAGTCACATGCCCTGAAACTCCTGCCACGAATCTCCTGCCCTGAAACTCATGCCCTGATTCTCATGTCCAGAAACTCCTGCCCTGAATCTCCTGCCTTAAAACTCATGCCCTGAATCTCCTGCCCTGTATCTCCTGCCCTGAAACTCATGCGCTGAATCACATGCCCTTAAACTCCTGCCCTGAATCTCATGCCCTGAAACTCCTGCACGGAATCTCCAGCCCTGAATCTCAAGCCCTGAAACACAAGCCCTGAAACTCCTGCCCTGAAACTCCTGTCCCGAATCTCCTGCCCTGAATCACATGCCCTTAAACTCCTGCCTTGAATCTCTTCTGCAGAGACTACAGCACTGAAACTCCTGCCCTGAATCTCCTGCCCTGAAAGTCATTCCCTGAATCACATGCCCTGAAACTCCTGCCCTGAACATCCTGCCTTGAAACTCATGCCCTGAATCACGTGCCCTGAAACTCCTGCCCTGAATTTAGTGACCTGAAACTCATGCCCTGATTCTCATGCCCAGAAACTCCTGCCCTGAATCTCCTGCCTTAAAACTCATGCCCTGAATCTCATTCCCTGAAACTCCTGCCCTGAATCTCATGGCTTGCAACTCATGCCCTGAATCTCATGCAATGAATCTCCTGCCCTGAAACTCATGCCCTGAATCTCATCTCCAGAAACTCCTGCCCTGAAACTCATGTCCTGAATCTCATGCCCTGAAACTCCTGCCCTGAATCTCTTCTGCAGACACTACAGCACTGAAACTCCTGCCCTGTTTCTCCTGCCCTGAAAGTCATGCCCTGAATCAAATGCCCTGAAATTCCTGCCCTGAATCTCATGCCCTGAACCTCCTGCCCTGATTCTAGCGCCCTGAAACTCATGCCCTGAATATCATGCCTTGAAACTCCTTCCCTGAATCTCGATCCCTGAAACTACTGCCCTGAATCTCATGCCCTGAAACTAATGCCCTGAATCACATGCCCTAAAACTCCTGCGCTGAATCTCTTCTGCAGAAACTACAGCACTGAACTCCTGCCCCGAATCTCCTGCGCTGTAAGTCATGCCCTGAATCACATGCCCTGAATCTACAACCCTGAAACTCATGCCCTGAATCTCATGCCCTAAAACTCCTTTACTGAATCTCCTGCCCTGAATCTCCTGCCCTGAAACTCCTGCCCTGAATCTCATGCCCTGAACCTCCTGCCCTGATTCTAGCGCCCTGAAACTCATGCCCTGAATATCATGCCTTGAAACTGCTTCCCTGAATCTCGATCCCTGAAACTACTGCCCTGAATCTCATGCCCTGAAACTAATGCCCTGAATCACATGCCCTAAAACTCCTGTGCTGAATCTCTTCTGCAGAAACTACAGCACTGAACTCCTGCCCCGAATCTCCTGCGCTGTAAGTCATGCCCTGAATCACATGCCCTGAATCTACTACCCTGAAAGTCATGCCCTGAATCTCATGCCCTAAAACTCCTTTACTGAATCTCCTGCCCTGAATCTCCTGCCCTGAAACTCATGCCCTGAATCACATGCCCTGAAACTCCTGCCATGAATATCCTGTACTGAAACTCATGCCCTGAATCTCATGCCCTGAAACTCCTGCACTGAATCTCCAGCCCTGAATCTCAAGCCCTGAAACACAAGCCCTGAAACTCCTGCCCTGAAAGTCCTGTCCCGAATCTCCTGCCCTGAATCACATGACCTTAAACTCCTGCCTTGAATCTCTTCTGCAGAGACTACAGCACTGAAACTCCTGCCCTGAATCTCCTGCCCTGAAAGTCATGCCCTGAATCACATGCCCTGAAACTCCTGCCCTGAACATCCTGCCTTGAAACTCATGCCCTGAATCACATGCCCTGAAACTCCTGCCCTGAATCTAGTGACCTGAAACTCATGCCCTTATTCTCATGCCCAGAAACTCCTGCCCTGAATCTCCTGTCTTAAAACTTATACCCTGAATCTCATGTCCAGAAACTCCTGCCCTGAAACTCATGTCCTGAATCTCATGCCCTGAAACTCCTGCACTAAATCTCTTCTGCAGAAACTACAGCACTGAAACTCCTGCCCTTAAAGTCATGCCCTGAATCACATGCCCTGAAACTCCTGCTCTGAATCTCATGCCCTGATTCTAGCGCCCTGAAACTCATGCCCTGAATATCATTCCTTGAAACTCCTTCCCTGAATCTCGATCCCTGAAACTACTGCCCTGAATCTCATGCCCTGAAACTAATGCCCTGAATCACATGCCCTGAAACTCCTGCGCTGAATCTCTTCTGCAGAAACTACAGCACTGAACTCCTGCCCTGAATCTCCTGCGCTGTAAGTCATGCCCTGAATCACATGCCCTGAATCTACTACCCTGAAACTCATGCCCTAAAACTCCTTTACTGAATCTCCTGCCCTGAATCTCCTACCCTGAAACCCATGCCCTGAATCACATGCCCTGAAACACCTGCCATGAGTCTCCTGCCTTGAAACTCATGCCCTGAATCTCATGCCCTGAAACTCCTGAACTGAATCTCCAGCCCTGAATCTCAAGCCCTGAAACACAAGCCCTGAAACTCCTGCCCTGAAAGTCCTGTCGCGAATCTCCTGCCCTGAATCACATGACCTTAAACTCCTGCCTTGAATCTCTTCTGCAGAGACTACAGCACTGAAACTCCTGCCCTGAATCTCCTGCCCTGAAAGTCATGCCCTGAATCACATGCCCTGAAACTCCTGCCCTGAACATCCTGCCTTGAAACTCATGCCCTGAATCACATGCCCTGAAACTCCTGCCCTGAATCTAGTGACCTGAAACTCATGCCCTGATTCTCATGCCCAGAAACTCCTGCCTGAATCTCCTGCCCTAAAACTCATGCCCTGAATGTCATTCCCTGAAACTCCTGCCCTGAATCTCATGCCTTGCAACTCATGCCCTGTATCTCATGCACTGAATCTCCTGCCCTTAAACTCATGCCCTGAATCTCATGCCCAGAAACTCCTCCTCTGAAACTCATGTCCTGAATCTCATGCCCTGAAACTCCTGCCCTGAATCTCATGCCCTGAAACTAATGCCCTGAATCTGCTGCAATGAAACTCAGGCCATGAATCTCATGCCCTGAAACTCATGCCCTGAATCTCATGTCCAGAAAATCCTGCCCTGAAACTCATGTCCTGAATCTCATGCCCTGAAACTCCTGCCCTGAATCTCTTCTGCAGAAACTACAGCACTGAAACTCCTGCCCTGAATCTCCTGCCCTGAAAGTCATGCCCTGAATCTCATGCCCTAAAACTCCTTAACTGAATCTCCTGCCCTGAATCTCCTGCCCTGAAACTCATGCCCTGAATCACATGCCCTTAAACTCCTGCCCTGAATCTCATGCCCTGAAACTCCTGCACGGAATCTCCAGCCCTGAACCTCAAGCCCTGAAACACAGGCCCTGAAACTCCTGCCCTGAAACTCCTGTCCCGAATCTCCTGCCCTGAATCACATGCCCTTAAACTCCTGCCTTGAATCTCGTCTGCAGAGACTACAGCACTGAAACTCCTGCCCTGAATCTCCTGCCCTGAAAGTCATTCCCTGAATCACATGCCCTGAAACTCCTGCCCTGAACATCCTGCCTTGAAACTCATGCTCTAAATCACGTGCCCTGAAACTCCTGCCCTGAATTTAGTGACCTGAAACTCATGCCCTGATTCTCATGCCCAGAAACTCCAGCCCTGAATCTCCTGCCTTAAAACTCATGCCCTGAATCTCATTCCCTGAAACTCCTGCCCTGAATCTCATTTGTTGCAACTCATGCCCTGAATCTCATGCAATGAATCTCCTGCGCTGAAACTCATGCCCTGAATCTCATCTCCAGTAACTCCTGCCCTGAAACTCATGTCCTGAATCTCATGCCCTGAAACTCCTGCCCTGAATCTCTTCTGCAGACACTACAGAACTGAAACTCCTGCCCTGTATCTCCTGCCCTGAAAGTCATGCCCTGAATCACATGCCCTGAAACTCCTGCCCTGAATCTCATGCCCTGAACCTCCTGCCCTGATTCTAGCGGCCTGAAACTCATGCCCTGAATATCATGACTTGAAACTCCTTCCCTGAATCTCGATCCCTGAAACTACTGCCCTGAATCTCATGCCCTGAAACTCATGCCCTGAATCACATGCCCTAAAACTCCTGCGCTGAATCTCTTCTGCAGAAACTACAGCACTGAAACTCCTGCCCTGAATCTCCTGCCCTGAAAGTCATGCCCTGAATCACATGCCCTGAAACTCCTGGCCTGAACATGCTGCCTTGAAACTCATGCCCTGAATCACATGCCCTGAAACTCCTGCCATGAATCTAGTGACCTGAAACTCATGCCCTGATTCTCATGCCCAGAAACTCCTGCCCTGAATCTCCTGCCCTAAAACTCATGCGCTGAATCTCATTCCCTGAATCTCCTGCCCTGAATCTCATGCCTTGCAACTCATGCCCTGAATCTCATGCACTGAATCTCCTGCCCTTAAACTCATACCCTGAATCTCATGCCCAGAAACTCCTGCCCTGAAACTCATGTCCTGAATTTCATGCCCTGAAACTCCTGCCCTGAATTTCATGCCCTGAAACTAATGCCTTGAATCTCCTGCAATGAAACTCAGGCCATGAATCTCATGCCCTGAAACTTCTGCCCTGAATCTGCTGCTCTGAAACTCCTGCTCTGAATCTCCTGCCCTGAAACTCCTGTCCCAAATTTCCTGCCCTGAATCACATGCCCTGAATCTCCTGCCCTGAAAGTCATGCCCTGAATCACATGCCTTGAAACTCCTGCCCTGAATCTCATGCCCTGAAACTCCTGCCCTGAATCTTGTGCCCTGAAACTCATGCCCTGAAACTTCTGCCCTGAATCTAATGCTCAGAAACTCATGCCCTGAAACTCCTGCCCTGAATCTCCTTCCCTGAAACTCATGCCCTGAATCACATGCCCTGAAACTCCTGCGCTGAATCTCTTCTGCAGAAACTAAAGCACTGAACTCCTGCCCTGAATCTCCTGCGCTGTAAGTCATGCCCTGAATCTACTACCCTGAAACTCATGCCCTGAACCTCAAGCCCTAAAACTCCTTTACCTAATCTCCTGCCCTGAATCTCCTGCCCTGAAACTCATGCCGTGAGTCACATGCCCTGAAACTCCTGCCATGAATCTCCTGCCCTGAAACTCATGCCCTGATTCTCATGCCCAGAAACTCCTGCCCTGAATCTCCTGCCTTAAAACTCATGCCCTGAATCTCCTGCCCTGTATCTCCTGCCCTGAAACTCATGCCCTGAATCACATGCCCTTAAACTCTTGCCCTGAATCTCATGCCCTGAAACTCCTGCACGGAATCTCCAGCCCTGAATCTCAAGCCCTGAAACACAAGCCCTGAAACTCCTGCCCTGAAACTCCTGTCCCGAATCTCCTGCCCTGAATGACATGCCCTTAAACTCCTGCCTTGAATCTCTTCTGCAGAGACTACAGCACTGAAACTCCTGCCCTGAATCTCCTGCCCTGAAAGTCATTCCCTGAATCACATGCCCTGAAACTCCTGCCCTGAACATCCTGCCTTGAAACTCATGCCCTTAAACTCCTGCCCTGAAACTCCTGTCCCGAATCTCCTGCCCTGAATCACATGCCCTTAAACTCCTGAGTTGAATCTCGTCTGCAGAGACTACAGCACTGAAACTCCTGCCCTGAATCTCCTGCCCTGAAAGTCATTCCCTGAATCACATGCCCTGAAACTCCTGCCCTGAACATCCTGCCTTGAAACTCATGCCCTGAATCACGTGCCCTGAAACTCCTGCCCTGAATTTAGTGACCTGAAACTCATGCCCTGATTCTCATGCCCAGAAACTCCTGCCCTGAATCTCCTGCCTTAAAACTCATGCCCTGAATCTCATTCCCTGAAACTCCTGCCCTGAATCTCATGGCTTGCAACTCATGCCCTGAATCTCATGCAATGAATCTCCTGCCCTGAAACTCATGCCCTGAATCTCATCTCCAGAAACTCCTGCCCTGAAACTCATGTCCTGAATCTCATGCCCTGAAGCTCCTGCCCTGAATCTCTTCTGCAGACACTACAGAACTGAAACTCCTGCCCTGTATCTCCTGCCCTGAAAGTCATGCCCTGAATCACATGCCCTGAAACTCCTGCCCTGAATCTCATGCCCTGAACCTCCTGCCCTGATTCTAGCGGCCTGAAACTCATGCCCTGAATATCATGACTTGAAACTCCTTCCCTGAATCTCGATCCCTGAAACTACTGCCCTAAATCTCATGCCCTGAAACTAATGCCCTGAATCACATGCCCTAAAACTCCTGCGCTGAATCTCTTCTGCAGAAACTACAGCACTGAACTCCTGCCCCGAATCTCCTGCGCTGTAAGTCATGCCCTGAATCACATGCCCTGAATCTACTACCCTGAAACTCATGCCCTGAATCTCATGCCCTAAAACTCCTTTACTGAATCTCCTGCCCTGAAACTCATGCCCTGTATCACATGCCCTGAAACTCCTGCCATGAATCTCCTGCACTGAAACTCATGCCCTGAATCTCATGCCCTGAAACTCCTGCACTGAATCTCCAGCCCTGAATCTCAAGCCCTGAAACACAAGCCCTGAAACTCCTGCCCTGAAGCTCCTGTCCCGAATCTTCTGCCCTGAATCACATGCCGTTAAACTCCTGCCTTGAATCTCTTCTGCAGAGACTACAGCACTGAAACTCCTGCCCTGAATCTCCTGCCCAGAAAGTCATGGCCTGAATCTCATGCCCAGAAACTCCTCCCCTGAAACTCATGTCCTGAATCTCATGCCCTGGAACTCCTGCCCTGAATCTCATGCCCTGAAACTAATGCCCTGAACCTGCTGCAATGAAACTCAGGCCATGAATCTCATGCCCTGAAACTCATGCCCTGAATCTCATGTCCAGAAAATCCTGCCCTGAAACTCATGTCCTGAATCTCACGCCCTGAAACTCCTGCCCTGAATCTCATCTGCAGAAACTACAGCACTGAAACTCCTGCCCTGAATCTCCTGCCCTGAAAGTCATGCCCTGAATCACATGCCTGAAACTACTGCGCTGAATCTCTTCTGCAGAAACTACAGCACTGAACTCCTGCCCTGAATCTCCTGCGCTGTAAGTCATGCCCTGAATCACATGCCCTGAATCTACTACCCTGAAACTCATGCCCTGAATCTCATGCCCTAAAACTCCTTTACTGAATCTCCTGCCCTGAAACTCATGCCCTGAATCACATGCCCTGAAACTCCTGCCATGAATCTCCTGCCCTGAAACTCATGCCCTGAATCTCATGCCCTGAAACTCCTGCACTGAATCTCCAGCCCTGAATCTCAAGCCCTGAAACACAAGCCCTGAAACTCCTGCCCTGAAACTCCTGTCCCGAATCTCCTGCCCTGAATCACATGCCCTTAAACTCCTGCCTTGAATCTCTTCTGCAGAGACTACAGCACTGAAACTCCTGCCCTGAATCTCCTGCCCTGAAAGTCATGCCCTGAATCACATGCCCTGAAACTCCTGGCCTGAACATGCTGCCTTGAAACTCATGCCCTGAATCACATGCCCTGATACTCCTGCCATGAATCTAGTGTCCTGAAACTCATGCCCTGATTCTCATGCCCAGAAACTCCTGCCCTGAATCTCCTGCCCTAAAACTCATGCGCTGAATCTCATTCCCTGAATCTCCTGCCCTGAATCTCATGCCTTGCAACTCATGCCCTGAATCTCATGCACTGAATCTCCTGCCCTTAAACTCATACCCTGAATCTCATGCCCAGAAACTCCTGCACTGAAACTCATGTCCTGAATTTCATGCCCTGAAACTCCTGCCCTGAATCTCATGCCCTGAAACTAATGCCCTGAATCTCCTGCAATGAAACTCAGGCCATGAATCTCATGCCCTGAAACTTCGGCCCTGAATCTACTGCTCTGAAACTCCTGCTCTGAATCTCCTGCCCTGAAACTCCTGTCCCAAATCTCCTGCCCTGAATCACATGCCCTGAAACTCCTGCCCTGAATCTCTTCTGCAGAAACTACAGCACTGAAACTCCTGCCCTGAATCTCCTGCCCTGAAAGTCATGCCCTGAATCACATGCCTTGAAACTCCTGCCCTGAATCTCATGCCCTGAAACTCCTGCCCTGAATCTTGTGCCCTGAAACTCATGCCCTGAAACTTCTGCCCTGAATCTAATGCTCAGAAACTCATGCCCTGAAACTCCTGCCCTGAATCTCCTTCCCTGAAACTCATGCCCTGAATCACATGCCCTGAAACTCCTGCGCTGAATCTCTTCTGCAGAAACTACAGCACTGACCTCCTGCCCTGAATCTCCTGCGCTGTAAGTCATGCCCTGAATCTACTACCCTGAAACTCATGCCCTGAATCTCAAGCCCTAAAACTCCTTTACCTAATCTCCTGCCCTGAATCTCCTGCCCTGAAACTCATGCCGTGAGTCACATGCCCTGAAACTCCTGCCATGAATCTCCTGCCCTGAAACTCATGCCCTGAATCTCATGCCCTGAAACTCCTTTACTGAATCTCCTGCCCTGAATCTGCCGCCCTGAAACTCATGACCTGAATCACGTGCCCTTAAACTCCTGCCCTGCATCTCATGCCCTGAAACTCCTGCACTGAATCTCCAGCCCTGAATCTCAAGCCCTGAAACACAAGCCCTGAAACTCCTGTCCCGAATCTCCTGCCCTGAATCACATGCCCTTAAACTCCTGCCTTGAATCTCTTCTGCAGAGACTACAGCACTGAAACTCCTGCCCTGAAAGTCATTTCCTGAATCACATGCCCTGAAACTCCTGCCCTTAACATCCTGCCTTGAAACTCATGCCCTGAATCACATGCCCTGAAACTCTTGCCCTGAATCTAGTGACCTGAAACTCATGCGCTGATTCTCATGCCCAGAAACTCCTGCCCTGAATCTCCTGCCTTAAAACTCATGCCCTGAATCTCCTGCCCTGTATCTCCTGCCCTGAAACTCATGCCCTGAATCACATGCCCTTAAACTCCTGCCCTGAATCTCATGCCCTGAAACTCCTGCATGGAATCTCCAGTCCTGAATCTCAAGCCCTGAAACACAAGCCCTGAAACTCCTGCCCTGAAACTCCTGTCCCGAATCTCCTGCCCTGAATCACATGCCCTTAAACTCCTGCCTTGAATCTCTTCTGCAGAGACTACAGCACTGAAACTCCTGCCCTGAATCTCCTGCCCTGAAAGTCATTCCCTGAATCACATGCCCTGAAACTCCTGCCCTGAACATCCTGCCTTGAAACTCATGCCCTGAATCACGTGCCCTGAAACTCCTGCCCTGAATCTCTTCTGCAGACACTACAGAACTGAAACTCCTGCCCTGTATCTCCTGCCCTGAAAGTCATGCCCTGAATCACATGCCCTGAAACTCCTGCCCTGAATCTCATGCCCTGAACCTCCTGCCCTGATTCTAGCGGCCTGAAACTCATGCCCTGAATATCATGACTTGAAACTCCTTCGCTGAATCTCGATCCCTGAAACTACTGCCCTGAATCTCATGCCCTGAAACTAATGCCCTGAATCACATGCCCTAAAACTCCTGCGCTGAATCTCTTCTGCAGAAACTACAGCACTGAACTCCTGCCCCGAATCTCCTGCGCTGTAAGTCATGCCCTGAATCACATGCCCTGAATCTACTACCCTGAAACTCATGCCCTGAATCTCATGCCCTAAAACTCCTTTACTGAATCTCCTGCCCTGAATCTCCTGCCCTGAAACTCATGCCCTGAATCACATGCCCTGAAACTCCTGCCATGAATCTCCTGCACTGAAACTCATGCCCTGAATCTCATGCCCTGAAACTCCTGCACTGAATCTCCAGCCTTGAATCTCAAGCCCTGAAACACATGCCCTTAAACTCCTGCCTTGAATCTCTTCTGCAGAGACTACAGCACTGAAACTCCTGCCCTGAATCTCATGGCTTGCAACTCATGCCCTGAATCTCATGCAATGAATCTCCTGCCCTGAAACTCATGCCCTGAATCTCATCTCCAGAAACTCCTGCCCTGAAACTCATGTCCTGAATCTCATGCCCTGAAACTCCTGCCCTGAATCTCTTCTGCAGACACTACAGAACTGAAACTCCTGCCCTGTATCTCCTGCCCTGAAAGTCATGCCCTGAATCACATGCCCTGAAACTCCTGCCCTGAATCTCATGCCCTGAACCTCCTGCCCTGATTCTAGCGCCCTGAAACTCATGCCCTGAATATCATGACTTGAAACTCCTTCCCTGAATCTCGATCCCTGAAACTACTGCCCTGAATCTCATGCCCTGAAACTAATGCCCTGAATCACATGCCCTAAAACTCCTGCGCTGAATCTCTTCTGCAGAAACTACAGCACTGAACTCCTGCCCCGAATCTCCTGCGCTGTAAGTCATGCCCTGAATCACATGCCCTGAATCTACTACCCTGAAACTCATGCCCTGAATCTCATGCCCTAAAACTCCTTTACTGAATCTCCTGCCCTGAAACTCATGCCCTGTATCACATGCCCTGAAACTCCTGCCATGAATCTCCTGCACTGAAACTCATGCCCTGAATCTCATGCCCTGAAACTCCTGCACTGAATCTCCAGCCCTGAATCTCAAGCCCTGAAACACAAGCCCTGAAACTCCTGCCCTGACGCTCCTGTCCCGAATCTTCTGCCCTGAATCACATGCCCTTAAACTCCTGCCTTGAATCTCTTCTGCAGAGACTACAGCACTGAAACTCCTGCCCTGAATCTCCTGCCCAGAAAGTCATGCCCTGAATCTCATGCCCAGAAACTCCTCCCCTGAAACTCATGTCCTGAATCTCATGCCCTGGAACTCCTGCCCTGAATCTCATGCCCTGAAACTAATGCCCTGAATCTGCTGCAATGAAACTCAGGCCATGAATCTCATGCCCTGAAACTCATGCCCTGAATCTCATGTCCAGAAAATCCTGCCCTGAAACTCATGTCCTGAATCTCATGCCCTGAAACTCCTGCCCTGAATCTCATCTGCAGAAACTACAGCACTGAAACTCCTGCCCTGAATCTCCTGCCCTGAAAGTCATGCCCTGAATCACATGCCTGAAACTACTGCGCTGAATCTCTTCTGCAGAAACTACAGCACTGAACTCCTGCCCTGAATCTCCTGCGCTGTAAGTCATGCCCTGAATCACATGCCCTGAATCTACTACCCTGAAACTCATGCCCTGAATCTCATGCCCTAAAACTCCTTTACTGAATCTCCTGCCCTGAAACTCATGCCCTGAATCACATGCCCTGAAACTCCTGCCATGAATCTCCTGCCCTGAAACTCATGCCCTGAATCTCATGCCCTGAAACTCCTGCACTGAATCTCCAGCCCTGAATTTCAAGCCCTGAAACACAAGCCCTGAAACTCCTGCCCTGAAACTCCTGTCCCGAATCTCCTGCCCTGAATCACATGCCCTTAAACTCCTGCCTTGAATCTCTTCTGCAGAGACTACAGCACTGAAACTCCTGCCCTGAATCTCCTGCCCTGAAAGTCATGCCCTGAATCACATGCCCTGAAACTCCTGGCCTGAACATGCTGCCTTGAAACTCATGCCCTGAATCACATGCCCTGATACTCCTGCCATGAATCTAGTGTCCTGAAACTCATACCCTGAATCTCATGCCCAGAAACTCCTGCACTGAAACTCATGTCCTGAATTTCATGCCCTGAAACTCCTGCCCTGAATCTCATGCCCTGAAACTAATGCCCTGAATCTCCTGCAATGAAACTCAGGCCATGAATCTCATGCCCTGAAACTTCGGCCCTGAATCTACTGCTCTGAAACTCCTGCTCTGAATCTCCTGCCCTGAAACTCCTGTCCCAAATCTCCTGCCCTGAATCACATGCCCTGAAACTCCTGCCCTGAATCTCTTCTGCAGAAACTACAGCACTGAAACTCCTGCCCTGAATCTCCTGCCCTGAAAGTCATGCCCTGAATCACATGCCTTGAAACTCCTGCCCTGAATCTCATGCCCTGAAACTCCTGCCCTGAATCTTGTGCCCTGAAACTCATGCCCTGAAACTTCTGCCCTGAATCTAATGCTCAGAAACTCATGCCCTGAAACTCCTGCCCTGAATCTCCTTCCCTGAAACTCATGCCCTGAATCACATGCCCTGAAACTCCTGCGCTGAATCTCTTCTGCAGAAACTACAGCACTGAACTCCTGCCCTGAATCTCCTGCGCTGTAAGTCATGCCCTGAATCTACTACCCTGAAACTCATGCCCTGAATCTCAAGCCCTAAAACTCCTTTACCTAATCTCCTGCCCTGAATCTCCTGCCCTGAAACTCCTGCCATGAATCTCCTGCCCTGAAACTCATGCCCTGAATCTCATGCCCTGAAACTCCTTTACTGAATCTCCTGCCCTGAATCTGCTGCCCTGAAACTCATGACCTGAATCACGTGCCCTTAAACTCCTGCCCTGCATCTCATGCCCTGAAACTCCTGCACTGAATCTCCAGCCCTGAATCTCAAGCCCTGAAACACAAGCCCTGAAACTCCTGTCCCGAATCTCCTGCCCTGAATCACATGCCCTTAAACTCCTGCCTTGAATCTCTTCTGCAGAGACTACAGCACTGAAACTCCTGCCCTGAAAGTCATTTCCTGAATCACATGCCCTGAAACTCCTGCCCTTAACATCCTGCCTTGAAACTCATGCCCTGAATCACATGCCCTGAAACTCTTGCCCTGAATCTAGTGACCTGAAACTCATGCGCTGATTCTCATGCCCAGAAACTCCTGCCCTGAATCTCCTGCCTTAAAACTCATGCCCTGAATCTCCTGCCCTGTATCTCCTGCCCTGAAACTCATGCCCTGAATCACATGCCCTTAAACTCCTGCCCTGAATCTCATGCCCTGAAACTCCTGCATGGAATCTCCAGTCCTGAATCTCAAGCCCTGAAACACAAGCCCTGAAACTCCTGCCCTGAAACTACTGTCCCGAATCTCCTGCCCTGAATCACATGCCCTTAAACTCCTGCCTTGAATCTCTTCTGCAGAGACTACAGCACTGAAACTCCTGCCCTGAATCTCCTGCCCTGAAAGTCATTCCCTGAATCACATGCCCTGAAACTCCTGCCCTGAACATCCTGCCTTGAAACTCATGCCCTGAATCACGTGCCCTGAAACTCCTGCCCTGAATCTCTTCTGCAGACACTACAGAACTGAAACTCCTGCCCTGTATCTCCTGCCCTGAAAGTCATGCCCTGAATCACATGCCCTGAAACTCCTGCCCTGAATCTCATGCCCTGAACCTCCTGCCCTGATTCTAGCGGCCTGAAACTCATGCCCTGAATATCATGACTTGAAACTCCTTCCCTGAATCTCGATCCCTGAAACTACTGCCCTGAATCTCATGCCCTGAAACTAATGCCCTGAATCACATGCCCTAAAACTCCTGCGCTGAATCTCTTCTGCAGAAACTACAGCACTGAACTCCTGCCCCGAATCTCCTGCGCTGTAAGTCATGCCCTGAATCACATGCCCTGAATCTACTACCCTGAAACTCATGCCCTGAATCTCATGCCCTAAAACTCCTTTACTGAATCTCCTGCCCTGAATCTCCTGCCCTGAAACTCATGCCCTGAATCACATGCCCTGAAACTCCTGCCATGAATCTCCTGCACTGAAACTCATGCCCTGAATCTCATGCCCTGAAACTCCTGCACTGAATCTCCAGCCTTGAATCTCAAGCCCTGAAACACATGCCCTTAAACTCCTGCCTTGAATCTCTTCTGCAGAGACTACAGCACTGAAACTCCTGCCCTGAATCTCCTGCCCAGAAAGTCATGCCCTGAATCTCATGCCCAGAAACTCCTCCCCTGAAACTCATGTCCTGAATCTCATACCCTGAAACTCCTGCCCTGAATCTCATACCCTGAAACTAATGCCCTGAATCTGCTGCAATGAAACTCAGGCCATGAATCTCATGCCCTGAAACTCATGCCCTGAATCTCATGTCCAGAAAATCCTGCCCTGAAACTCTTGTCCTGAATCTCATGCCCTGAAAGTCATGCCCTGAATCACATGCACTGAAACTACTGCGCTGAATCTCTTCTGCAGAAACTACAGCACTGAACTCCTGCCCTGAATCTCCGGCGCTGTAAGTCATGCCCTGAATCACATGCCCTGAATCTACTACCCTGAAACTCATGCCCTGAATCTCATGCCCTAAAACTCCTTTACTGAATCTCCTGCCCTGAAACTCATGCCCTGAATCACATGCCCTGAAACTCGTGCCATGAATCTCCTGCCCTGAAACTCATGCCCTGAATCTCATGCCCTGAAACTCCTGCACTGAATCTCCAGCCCTGAATCTCAAGCCCTGAAACACAAGCCTTGAAACTCCTGCCCTGAAACTCCTGTCCCGAATCTCCTGCCCTGAATCACATGCCCTTAAACTCCTGCCTTGAATCTCTTCTGCAGAGACTACAGCACTGAAACTCCTGCCCTGAATCTCCTGCCCTGAAAGTCATGCCCTGAATCACATGCCCTGAAACTCCTGGCCTGAACATGCTGCCTTGAAACTCATGCCCTGAATCACATGCCCTGAAACTCCTGCCATGAATCTAGTGACCTGAAACTCATGCGCTGAATCTCATTCCCTGAATCTCCTGCCCTGAATCTCATGCCTTGCAACTCATGCCCTGAATCTCATGCACTGAATCTCCTGCCCTTAAACTCATACCCTGAATCTCATGCCCAGAAACTCCTGCCCTGAAACTCATGTCCTGAATTTCATGCCCTGAAACTCCTGCCCTGAATCTCATGCCCTGAAACTAATGCCCTGAATCTCCTGCAATGAAACTCAGGCCATGAACCTCATGCCCTGAAACTTCTGCCCTGAATCTGCTGCTCTGAAACTCCTGCTCTGAATCTCCTGCCCTGAAACTCCTGTCCCAAATCTCCTGCCCTGAATCACATGCCCTGAAACTCCTGCCCTGAATCTCTTCTGCAGAAACTACAGCACTGAAACTCCTACCCTGAATCTCCTGCCCTGAAAGTCATGCCCTAAATCACATGCCCTGAACCTCCTGCCCTGAAACTTCTGCCCTGAATCTAATGCTCAGAAACTCATGCCCTGAAACTCCTGCCCTGAATCTCCTTCCCTGAAACTCATGCCCTGAATCACATGCCCTGAAACTCCTGCGCTGAATCTCTTCTGCAGAAACTAAAGCACTGAACTCCTGCCCTGAATCTCCTGCGCTGTAAGTCATGCCCTGAATCTACTACCCTGAAACTCATGCCCTGAATCTCAAGCCCTAAAACTCCTTTACCTAATCTCCTGCCCTGAAACTCATGCCGTGAGTCACATGCCCTGAAACTCCTGCCATGAATCTCCTGCCCTGAAACTCATGCCCTGATTCTCATGCCCAGAAACTCCTGCCCTGAATCTCCTGCCTTAAAACTCATGCCCTGAATCTCCTGCCCTGTATCTCCTGCCTGAAACTCATGCCCTGAATCACATGCCCTTAAACTCTTGCCCTGAATCTCATGCCCTGAAACTCCTGCACGGAATCTCCAGCCCTGAATCTCAAGCCCTGAAACACAAGCCCTGAAACTCCTGCCCTGAAACTCCTGTCCCGAATCTCCTGCCCTGAATCACATGCCCTTAAACTCCTGCCTTGAATCTCTTCTGCAGAGACTACAGCACTGAAACTCCTGCCCTGAATCTCCTGCCCTGAAAGTCATTCCCTGAATCACATGCCCCGAAACTCCTGCCCTGAACATCCTGCCTTGAAACTCATGCCCTGAATCTCATGTCCAGAAAATCCTGCCCTGAAACTCATGTCCTGAATCTCATGCCCTGAAACTCCTGCCCTGAATCTCTTCTGCAGAAACTACAGCACTGAAACTCCTGCCCTGAATCTCCTGCCCTGAAAGTCATGCCCTGAATCTCATGCCCTAAAACTCCTTTACTGAATCTCCTGCCCTGAATCTCCTGCCCTGAAACTCATGCCCTGAATCACATGCCCTTAAACTCCTGCCCTGAAACTCCTGTCCCGAATCTCCTGCCCTGAATCACATGCCCTTAAACTCCTGCCTTGAATCTCGTCTGCAGAGACTACAGCACTGAAACTCCTGCCCTGAATCTCCTGCCCTGAAAGTCATTCCCTGAATCACATGCGCTGAAACTCCTGCCCTGAACATCCTGCCTTGAAACTCATGCCCTGAATCACGTGCCCTGAAACTCCTGCCCTGAATTTAGTGACCTGAAACTCATGCCCTGATTCTCATGCGCAGAAACTCCTGCCCTGAATCTCCTGCCTTAAAACTCATGCCCTGAATCTCATTCCCTGAAACTCCTGCCCTGAATCTCATGGCTTGCAACTCATGCCCTGAATCTCATGCAATGAATCTCCTGCCCTGAAACTCATGCCCTGAATCTCATGCCCTGAAACTCCTGCCCTGAATCTCTTCTGCAGACACTACAGAACTGAAACTCCTGCCCTGTATCTCCTGCCTGAAAGTCATGCCCTGAATCACATGCCCTGAATCTCCTGCCCTGAATCTCATGCCCTGAACCTCCTGCCCTGATTCTAGCGCCCTGAAACTCATGCCCTGAATATCATGACTTGAAACTCCTTCCCTGAATCTCGATCCCTGAAACTACTGCCCTGAATCTCATGCCCTGAAACTAATGCCCTGAATCACATGCCCTAAAACTCCTGCGCTGAATCTCTTCTGCAGAAACTACAGCACTGAACTCCTGCCCCGAATCTCCTGCGCTGTAAGTCATGCCCTGAATCACATGCCCTGAATCTACTACCCTGAAACTCATGCCCTGAATCTCATGCCCTAAAACTCCTTTACTGAATCTCCTGCCCTGAAACTCATGCCCTGAATCACATGCCCTGAAACTCCTGCCATGAATCTCCTGCACTGAAACTCATGCCCTGAATCTCATGCCCTGAAACTCCTGCACTGAATCTCCAGCCCTGAATCTCAAGCCCTGAAACACAAGCCCTGAAACTCCTGCCCTGAAACTCCTGTCCCGAATCTTCTGCCCTGAATCACATGCCCTTAAACTCCTGCCTTGAATCTCTTCTGCAGAGACTACAGCACTGAAACTCCTGCCCTGAATCTCCTGCCCAGAAAGTCATGCCCTGAATCTCATGCCCAGAAACTCCTCCCCTGAAACTCATGTCCTGAATCTCATGCCCTGGAACTCGTGCCCTGAATCTCATGCCCTGAAACTAATGCCCTGAATCTGCTGCAATGAAACTCAGGCCATGAATCTCATGCCCTGAAACTCATGCCCTGAATCTCATGTCCAGAAAATCCTGCCCCTGAAACTCATGTCCTGAATCTCATGCCCTGAAACTCCTGCCCTGAATCTCATCTGCAGAAACTACAGCACTGAAACTCCTGCCCTGAATCTCCTGCCCTGAAAGTCATGCCCTGAATCACATGCACTGAAACTACAGCGCTGAATCTCTTCTGCAGAAACTACAGCACTGAACTCCTGCCCTGAATCTCCAGCGCTGTAAGTCATGCCCTGAATCACATGCCCTGAATCTACTACCCTGAAACTCATGCCCTGAATCTCATGCCCTAAAACTCCTTTACTGAATCTCCTGCCCTGAAACTCATGCCCTGAATCACCTGCCCTGAAACTCCTGCCATGAATCTCCTGCCCTGAAACTCATGCCCTGAATCTCATGCCCTGAAACTCCTGCACTGAATCTCCAGCCCTGAATCTCAAGCCCTGAAACACATGCCCTTAAACTCCTGCCTTGAATCTCTTCTGCAGAGACTACAGCACTGAAACTCCTGCCCTGAATCTCCTGCCCTGAAAGTCATGCCCTGAATCACATGCCCTGAAACTCCTGGCCTGAACATGCTGCCTTGAAACTCATGCCCTGAATCACATGCCCTGATACTACTGCCATGAATCTAGTGTCCTGAAACTCATGCCCTGATTCTCATGCCCAGAAACTCCTGCCCTGAATCTCCTGCCCTAAAACTCATGCGCTGAATCTCATTCCCTGAATCTCCTGCCCTGAATCTCATGCCTTGCAACTCATGCCCTGAATCTCATGCACTGAATCTCCTGCCCTTAAACTCATACCCTGAATCTCATGCCCAGAAACTCCTGCCCTGAAACTCATGTCCTGAATTTCATGCCCTGAAACTCCTGCCCTGAATCTCATGCCCTGAAACTCCTGCCCTGAATCTCATGCCCTGAAACTAATGCCCTGAATCTCCTGCAATGAAACTCAGGCCATGAATCTCATGCCCTGAAACTTCTGCCCTGAATCTACTGCTCTGAAACTCCTGCTCTGAATCTCCTGCCCTGAAACTCCTGTCCCAAATCTCCTGCCCTGAATCACATGCCCTGAAACTCCTGCCCTGAATCTCTTCTGCAGAAACTACAGCACTGAAACTCCTGCCCTGAATCTCCTGCCCTGAAAGTCATGCCCTGAATCACATGCCTTGAAACTCCTGCCCTGAATCTCATGCCCTGAAACTCCTGCCCTGAATCTTGTGCCCTGAAACTCATGCCCTGAAACTTCTGCCCTGAATCTAATGCTCAGAAACTCATGCCCTGAAACTCCTGCCCTGAATCTCCTTCCCTGAAACTCATGCCCTGAATCACATGCCCTGAAACTCCTGCGCTGAATCTCTTCTGCAGAAACTACAGCACTGAACTCCTGCCCTGAATCTCCTGCGCTGTAAGTCATGCCCTGAATCTACTACCCTGAAACTCATGCCCTGAATCGCAAGCCCTAAAACTCCTTTACCTAATCTCCTGCCCTGAAACTCATGCCGTGAGTCACATGCCCTGAAACTCCTGCCATGAATCTCCTGCCCTGAAACTCATGCCCTGAATCTCATGCCCTGAAACTCCTTTACTGAATCTCCTGCCCTGAATCTGCTGCCCTGAAACTCATGCCCTGAATCACATGCCCTTAAACTCCTGCCCTGCATCTCATGCCCTGAAACTCCTGCACTGAATCTCCAGCCCTGAATCTCAAGCCCTGAAACACAAGCCCTGAAACTCCTGTCCCGAATCTCCTGCCCTGAATCACATGCCCTTAAACTCCTGCCTTGAATCTCTTCTGCAGAGACTACAGCACTGAAACTCCTGCCCTGAAAGTCATTCCCTGAATCACATGCCCTGAAACTCCTGCCCTTAACATCCTGCCTTGAAACTCATGCCCTGAATCACATGCCCTGAAACTCTTGCCCTGAATCTAGTGACCTGAAACTCATGCCCTGATTCGCATGCCCAGAAACTCCTGCCCTGAATCTCCTGCCTTAAAACTCATGCCCTGAATCTCCTGCCCTGTATCTGCTGCCCTGAAACTCATGCCCTGAATCACATGCCCTTAAACTCCTGCCCTGAATCTCATGCCCTGAAACTCCTGCACGGAATCTCCAGTCCTGAATCTCCAGCCCTGAAACTCATGCCCTGAATCACATGCCCAGAAACTCCTGCCATGAATCTCCTGCACTGAAAGTCATGCCCTGAATCTCATGCCCTGAAACTCCTGCACGGAATCTCCAGCCCTGAATCTCAAGCCCTGAAACACAAGCCCTGAAACTCCTGCCCTGAAACTCCTGTCCCGAATCTCCTGCCCTGAATCACATGACCTTAAACTCCTGCCTTGAATCTCTTCTGCAGAGACTACAGCACTGAAACTCCTGCCCTGAATCTCCTGCCCTGAAAGTCATGCCCTGAATCACATGCCCTAAAACTCCTGCCCTGAACATCCTGCCTTGAAACTCATGCCCTGAATCACATGCCCTGAATCTCCTGCCCTGAATCTAGTGACCTGAAACTCATGCCCTGATTCTCATGCCCTGAAACTAATGCCCTGAATCACACGCCCTAAAACTCCTGCGCTGAATCTCTTCTGCAGAAACTACAGCACTGAACTCCTGCCCTGAATCTCCTGCGCTGTAAGTCATGCCCTGAATCACATGCCCTGAATCTACTACCCTGAAACTCATGCCCTGAATCTGATGCCCTAAAACTCCTTTACTGAATCTCCTGCCCTGAATCTCCTGCCCTGAAACTCATGCCCTGAATCACATGCCCAGAAACTCCTGCCATGAATCTCCTGCACTGAAACTCATGCCCTGAATCTCATGCCCTGAAGCTCCTGCACGGAATCTCCAGCCGTGAATCTCAAGCCCTGAAACACAAGCCCTGAAACTCCTGCCCTGAAACTCCTGTCCCGAATCTCCTGCCCTGAATCACATGACCTTAAACTCCTGCCTTGAATCTCTTCTGCAGAGACTACAGCACTGAAACTCCTGCCCTGAATCTCCTGCCCTGAAAGTCATGCCCTGAATCACATGCCCTGAAACTCCTGCCCTGAACATCCTGCCTTGAAACTCATGCCCTGAATCACATGTCCTGAAACTCCTGCCCTGAATCTCTTCTGCAGAAACTACAGTACTGAAACTCCTGCCCTGAAAGTCATGCCCTGAATCACATGCCCTGAAACTCCTGCCCTGAATCTCATGTCCAGAAACCCCTGCCCTGAATCTAGTGCCCTGAAACTCATGCCCTGAATATCATGCCTTGAAACTCCTTCCCTGAATCTCGTTCCCTGAAACTACTGCCCTGAATCTCATGCCCTGAAACTAATGCCCTGAATCACATGCCCTAAAACTCCTGCGCTGAATCTCTTCTGCTGAAACTACAGCACTGAACTCCGGCCCTGAATCTCCTGCGCTGTAAGTCATGCCCTGAATCACATGCCCTGAATCTACTACCCTGAAACTCATGCCCTGAATCGCATGCCCTAAAACTCCTTTACTGAATCTCCTGCCCTGAATCTCCTGCCCTGAAACTCATGCCCTGAATCACATGCCCTTAAACTCCTGCCCTGAATCTCATGCCCTGAAACTCCTGCACTGAATCTCCTGTCCCGAATCTCCTGCCCTGAATCACATGCCCTTAAACTCCTGCCTTGAATGTCTTCTGCAGAGACTACAGCACTGAAACTCCTGCCCTGAAAGTCATTCCCTGAATCACATGCCCTGATACTCCTGCCCTGAACATCCTGCCTTGAAACTCATGCCCTGAATCACATGCCCTGAAACTCCTGCCCTGAATCTAGTGACCTGAAACTCATGCCCTGATTCTCATGCCCAGAAACTCCTGCCCTGAATCTCCTGCCCTAAAACTCATGCCCTGAATCTCATTCCCTGAAACTCCTGCCCTGAATCTCATGCCTTGCAACTCATGCCCTGAAACTCATGCCCTGAATCTCATGCCCTGAAACTAATGCCGTGAATCACATGCCCTAAAACTCCTGCGCTGAATGTCTTCTGCTGAAACTACAGCACTGAACTCCTGCCCTGAATCTCCTGCGCTGTAAGTCATGCGCTGAATCACATGCCCTGAATCTACTACCCTGAAACTCATGCCCTGAATCTGATGCCCTAAAACTCCTTTACTGAATCTCCTGCCCTGAAACTCATGCC